>NC_089449.1:2205240-2520274 GCF_026210795.1 Rhizophagus irregularis | reverse complement strand
GTTTGTTTTATTCAAGGAATTACTAATATGACTAAGTATCTTATATTGATAACTATACTTAGTTTTTATTAGCAATGCAAACATTCTGGGTTTTTTAGTATAAACTGACTTGAGGTTAAGGGGTCATAAGCTTTCTCACCAGCTGGCAAAGAGTATGAAGTTTCTTTAATTCACAAAGAAAGCCTTGCTAAAGTCATCTTTAGTGTAGGTCTAGTAATACATTGCCTTAATTGAGCGTGGCTACGAAGTTTATGATTCTCCAACTACAGTATATATATATATCAATTACGTTTAATTACACCATTTATTTTACTATTTAAATGTAAATGCATGTATTGTACAAATCATTTTACTATAAATGTTAAATATCTATCTGTTACAAAATTTTTTGTTATACATTTTAAAGGGGGTTTACCACGAAATCCCGACAAGCACAATCCCGATATGATAAAATCCCGAGGAACGTATTCCTGACAGAGACAATATACTGAACGATCAAAATCCCGAAAGTATCATATCCCGAATGGTCTAAAATCCAGAATTTAAATTTCCTGAAAGTTCAAGTTACTGATGAGTCAAAATCCCGACACAATATTATAATTTTGAGTATCTCTTTGATTTTTGTTTACTAGGAAGATCATTTCCTACTGATTATATAATTTGCGACAATTAATACAATCATATATACAATACATATGCACTATTTCCAATTTAAATGATAAAAAATTGCAATTTTGATTTATGACTTACATGTTACAGTATAATATATAGTAAGATCACGCAGTAGTAATTGACATAATAACTCCTTGGCAAATTATGCAAATTATTAACAATTGTGCAATCACTACGATATTATTACATAAATGGTCACATGAAAAAAATTCTTTTCTTTATTGTCGGGATTTTGACTCATCAGTAACTTGAACTTTTGGGAATTTTGAATTCTAGATTTTGGACTATTCGGGATATAATTCTTTCAGTATTTTAATCATTCGGGATATTGTCTTAGTCGGGAATAGGAGTGTCAAGATTTTATCACATCGGGATTATGGTTGTCGGGATTTCGGGAGGATCCCATTTTAAAGTGGTTTGTCAAATTGCTAGTGATCGTTGTATTGTAGCATTATTCTATTATTACGGTATATTTTTTAGATTATTAATATTAAAATAGTATAATTATATAGAATTTATAAATGATAGTTTATAATCGGCTTTTTATTAAATGAAATTATTACATAACTTTATTAATAAATAATTATAACAAAAAAAAGTAAAGAAACCGTTAAATAAATGTCTAATGCATCGAAAAAATGTATTATATTAATTGTTTCAGCTAATTTTCGATGATAATTACTATCTATTTAAGACTATGTTACAACTTCAAAAAGACTTCGTATTAGTGTGTCATCGACGGTTTCACGAGACTATAATTATCACGTGTCCGATACTAGATCGTTGTAATTTGATAGCGATCACTTAACTGTATGGTAGCAAATCACGGGTTTCTGCAAAGATATTCCATTATAGACGGAGAATAGGCAAATATATATAGTGGTGATGATAGGGCGATAAACAATAACAGATAACAGATAATATAAAATTTTTGATTCCCCATATTTTCACTATATTATAGATAATTACCGTATAACCCCCCTATGCCTCTTTTTTCTGAAAAAAATCTCTATTTTCTTCTCATTACACTATTTAAACAATCTAATTTTACCTAGGCGACACATGTAAACATTTTTTTGAATATATTACAAGTTTTTAAACCCTTCATTTATAGTAAAAAATTTCGTACACCCCCGGGTACAGCATCTCGTTATACGGTAATCAGATGAAAATCATTAGTCTCATGTCGGATATTATGTCTTGTTATATATGGAAATCACGATGGATTGACATTGATAAAAGTTTATTTCACAAGAAAGCAAGAAAGATTTTCTTAAACAAGAGATATAAATAAGCTCACTTTCTTACACGGTAATGACACATACTGTATCATAAACAATCATAATTTCATCATGAATCATAATTACATTATTATTTTATTTCTTGCAATTTTCCTTATACAAGTTGAAAAAATTCACTGCGGATGTTATCCTGTTGGAATGGATGATCAGACTATTGGTGGTATGTTAATTTTTGTTCAAAATACTCTAGTAATAAAAAAAATTAACTCCTTTTTTTACATAGGTTCTGAGATTAAAGAAGTGGTATTGTCATCAGGAGAAATCTCAGTTACGACTAATATCATTGAAAAGGGTACAAATGGAGCTGATAAATATACGGAAGGAATCGGTCACTTTACCATTAATTATGATAAACCCAATGGCAAACATGTCAGTGTGCGTATTTTAAAGAAGGGCGAGATGGTTAATTACCATGATTGTAGTGGTAACATTGACCCTAATGAAGTTAATCCATTCACAAGAATCTGGAAATTTGAACCAGAATTAACGCCTCCACATGGGACAACTGTTACCGTTGCGCTATCAATATATTGGGAGTGTATTTATGACAACGGTAATGCTGGAGTAGGCTGTAAACATGAAGATGTTTCTCTCAATGTAGATTATTAATATTTTGTTGTTTTTAGTATATCATATGTTTTTATCTTATTGTTATCAATCATCGTTATTTAATTTAGGAATATATTTGTTCCCTGATTAATATTTTTTTATGTGTAATAAAATAATTTTTTTTTTCGGAATTGTTTATTTATTCACTTTCGAAAACAAATAATCTTTCCATTAATCGATTGGAAATAAGTTATTATTTATTGTATTCATTGGAGAATAGAACGGTATCCGATCAAAATCTCGACAGTCACTTGCACGACTGGGAAAAAATAAAGGAGACGCGGCTTATCAAAAAAGTTACACCAAATTAAATAGCACGTCATTCAATATCAAAATATGCGCAGTAACCGCAGTAATGGGTGCGATAGCATCACACATGCTACATATAAATTATCTCTTAAAAATATTATATTTTTATTTAATAAAACAAATAACATTAATAATTCATTAAGTATAATTATTAAAAAAAAAATAAAAATCAATTGACGTATTAATAAAAAAAAAATATCAATTTTTTACAATAAAGACATTAATCTTTGCGAATTATTTTAAAATTATTACATACTAATAGAAATAGCCGTTAATACCCCCGTGTCATTACCCGAAAAGTAACGTCCGAAGGCACCGACCGGATGTTAAAACAACGATCTTATAAACCAAATGTCACATGGAAAAACAATGTGACAACTAGTGATATCCAAAATTTGGATATTGATTGGCTAATTAAGAAATATCAAAAATTACCGTGATTTGTGAAAAACAAGTCTAAATTTTATTCTGCTAAAAATCCGACTAAATACAATGAACGCCAAGAATAAAAAAAAGTTCTCTTAAGAAAACTGCGTGTTCTTTATGTCATTACAACAATTATAAATTGAAATGATTGTTTCCATATATTAGAAATTTCATTTCGCTTATTACTAATCTGATATTCTCTTTCAAGAATTGGACTAATAGCTGCCAAATGTGGTAAGAGCAGTGAAAGAATTTTTACGATTAATAGGCTTCTTAGAGTAATCATATCTTTATTAAATATTAGAGCGGATGAGTTCTAACCAACCATAAATCGGCAACGAATGGCAGAATAATGGAAACAATGTTTTCTTTGGCTTTTTTCCTTTCGTGGTAGTTAACAGCAGTAGCTTAAAGTGACGAGGGGAGTATACGACTTAGGTTAGGCAGTTGGTAAAACGTATAATTTTTTAAAGTATTCCTATATGTTTAAAGTATGAGAAAAACTATATAAATAATAATAGAATAAGTAACAATATTTATAATGAAAGACCAAATGATTACGATCCATTCATTCGTCGTCCGGATTCATCCATATAAACAATAAAATAATTATCATAACAATAATTCTTTATCATATAATAAACTGGAACAAAATAATGTACTGTACGTTTGAATACTAGAACTAGTCGAACAGGTATAGCCTATTTAAATCTAATCATATAATAAAGATAGTATGTTGCGCGAACTTTCATTTACTAGAGATTAAAACTGGTTAGATTTGATTTAATCCAAGAAAGAAATAGAAAAATAAAATTTATTAAAAGAAATTTATTAATGATTCATATACTGTACAAAATTATATTATATTTACATATTTTTTTTTATAACTTTCATATATATAATATTTTATATTTAATTAAATTAACCATATCTATAAAATAATTTTTTTCTAAAATTTTTTCCTTTCATGTTAGATTTGTTATTTCTAGTTTTAATATAATTATTTCTTTTTGATTCATTAGAATTTTTATGATAATTGTTTTTTAATTGTAACCCAACTTTTATATTTGTTTGACTACAACAGCAAGTAGGCTGATTTTCAAGTCTTTGAATATGAAATTGAACTAGTTGTTGTACATTTTCAATATCGTTATTCGTACAATTTTCACAGACCCAACACATACTCCTATAAATCTGATTTATACGACCTATCCAATCACTGCTAAAATCTCTAAAATCTCTATTAAACAAAGTTTCGGAAAATATTGGTAGCGAATCAAACGAAAAAGGAAAACGGTTAAGTTTTTCTTCATTCAATTTTCGTAGTTCAGCATATTCCATTATAGAATCAAACGTACGTTTTTTATCATTTAACCAAGATTGTAAATTTTCTTTTGATAAATTATTATATTGAGAATATGCAAGATCTATTTGTTCTATCCAATAATAATTACCGATTCCATAATCGGTGTATGGCATAATGTTAGTAAATTCCGACGGATATTTCATTTTAAGTGTTAATTCATGTCGACTATACAAAGAATAAAACATGTTTGGTTAGAAAAAAAATATTAAATTATAAATATAAATATTTTTAAAGAATATGTAAGAACTTACTAAATGGTTTTTTTATTACGACATTTTTCACAACATCTAACTTCAAATTCCCAATAAATTTTACACTCCATAATTCGTTTACAAATTTGACAACCTCGTTCTGTCATTAATAATTCAACATATTTTTTTTCGGTCATCCCTTCTGGTGGAGGCATAATTTCTTTTGGCATAAAATTTAATCGGGATTCTTTCCATATTTGTTGAGTAGAAAAAGAATTTGGAGCGCATAAATATTCCCGAAATTTACGACATACTTGAGAAAGTGTAAATAAATCAGTTGGTGATAATAAAATGCAAAATTCAATAAAGAGTTCTGGTGGAAGTTCTACGATCAGCATTTTTAGTGTATATACACTGTATGCACTGTATGTACGTGTATTTTTTTTTTTTTTTTTTGAAAAAAAAAAGAGCTCCGACTTGGTCGTTTATTTATACTAATGATGTGATCTGCATAATACATTTTTTATACGCCAAATAAAGCGTAGCATCGTTTTTGTTTACGAGTTAGGTCAATAAGGTAGTAAAGGATATCAATATTTATTATTCACAAATTTTAATGACAATAACTCACAATAACTTGCATTTATTTATTGATAAATATGGGGATTGATAAACCAGGGCTTTTGTTGTAGATCCTTGCTTGATGACGTTATTATATAACATAAAAATTGAAAATTGAAAATTTTTTATTTTTTGAATGATGATCATTCGAGTATCATTCGTAAGTTTCTTTATTATGATACTGTATCATAATTTGAATGATTCATGATTACAAAATTAACTTTGCCAGAAAACATTAGAAAGTCATTAAAAAATTTTTCGATCACGTGTCAGTGCATAACGCCGGCAAATTATAATCATGGGATTGACCACGTGCCGAACGTCTTTATTAAGACTTCCTAATTTATATAATTTAAATTATTTTCTTAATTTCTAAACCAGGAATACAAGATCCACTATAATTTCTTGATACGTCTCAGTATTTTTTCATTTTCAAATTCTTCTTCGGCTTCTTTATAGTTATATTCGCCTTCTGAAATTCCTTCCGTCATATGATTCGCAACATCATCATCATCTGAAGTCTCATCTTTTTAATTAATCATTATTTTTGACAATGATGCTTTTCAACAAGTAGATTATTGCAAATCACAACGCGTCGTGTAATATGGATTGTGATACTTGAAAAAAATCATGATCGTATCAGCGCGAGATCTTCTTAAATGTAAACTCAAGTAACTCAAGTGAGAAATTTGGTAATGTATCTATAATTTAGGATTATGTTGTATTATTTGTGTAATAAGCTCGACTCATATACACATTAAATTATTCGAACTCCGACCGTATCTCACAATTAATTAAAGGGAGCTTTTCCGCAAATTAATTAGATGGAATGTTTATTGCGCGTATTGGAAATATCTGATAATGTTTAGCGTTAAATATTATTTTATTTAATCACATGCACAATTAAAGAATTTGTTTATTAAGTGATTCTATAAAATAATTTTTTTATAATTTATTTCATGTTTTTTCAATTTTTAATTAGCTGTTAGAAATTCAAATTGCAAAAGTGACAAACTTACAATTATTTATCCGTTATTTAGCTTTAATGAAGAAAGATTCATCGAATACTTGCGCCATATGATTCATGAAGTGAAAAATTAAATATGGCATCAAAATATGATTTTATAAACTTTAAATATTTCAATTTTTGTATTCACGAATAAAATAAATAAACGCGTCAATACAACTTAACATTAAAATTACTAATAAATGTTCAAATGTTCTAGCCCAAAATAATTTGGTCCGAAATTGAATTTGGGACAAACTGTTTAAAATTATGAAATTTTTACACCATAATGAAAGCATTCTTGAAAAATATCAAATAGGGTTATATACCAATTTACATTGCAATAGCGCTTACTATTATTTTATTTTATAAATGCACAAAACTTTTATAAATAATGTGCGCTTCTGCGCGTATAAAAATAATCTGAATTTTCCAACCCTGATTTTAACATTAGAAAAGATTACAAGCTAACATTGTATAACGTGTATGTGTTCAAGTTCCTTGAAAGTTGTTTTTTAAACTTTTATTAAGGCGAAACTTAACAATATCAGTTTGCGCATAAATCCTTGCTTCTTTGTGACGTTGTGTAATTCCGGCCCTAAAGAGAGCTAATAGCAAACCTCCTGTCAACTATTCGTCAGTCCAAAGAAAAATTTAATGAACTGCCAGACAAATTCGTGTTCATCCAAGTATTTTATTCTATCTATCCACCTATGTTATCTTCAATTTCACTTTGCATATTCAATGATTAATAAAATACTAAACATGAATCACCTAAAATATGAAACAAAAATGATGAGAGTTATTAAATAATAACCATCTCAATTTCAATTTTAAAACTAACACTTTTATAAGAAAAAATCCAGAAAATTAAACAGTATTCAAGATATACAGTATAATAAAATAATTTATTGTTATAGTTAGAAATTGTCTAAATGAATACACTATCTTGCAACGTAAAAATTGTTTCTGCATTAAAGTTAAAATTAGTAATAATTTTCAAAATTATTTTCGAATCAAAAATTTTTTATCTTACAATAGAATTTAATATTTTGTTACCAATTTTTTTTCTAGAGTCGATAGATACTTTATTTAGTATATTTGTAATAAAACTAGTGACGGTGACCGTTAGATAGTCCAAAGCGGCGTCGATTTCTCATGGATTAGTATTTAATTTTATGAAATCGAATAAAATTATTGTTTTAAGTGCGGCGCTACCGTGAAATTAATGATATCTAGTCCCGTGAAATGATATTACATAAAATTATTAACGTATAATATTAGTGTTTACGATTTTCGATCTAGGTCAGTAAAGATTTTTTTCCGATATTATTTCATGTATTTTTTAATTAGTTGGAAATTGTTTAATAACACTCTGCCAATCAAGATCGGTGATCAGACAGATTTTGATCACATGTCTGGATTGCGTTTACAATCCTGACAAATCATAATCCTGAAGCTTCGAAACTTTTTTTTTTTTAGACGTAATAATCTTGTAAAATTTGCTAATGATCACGTGAATGGACAAAGAAACACCCGTGACCATTTTTGTGTATGTAAATATATCAAAGATTTTTTGTTGAGAATGACAATTTCTTTTTATCGAATACATGAAATAATTGTTGTGACAAAGTTATTTATTAAAAAAATTTTCCTTATTGACTCTTTATTATTGCTTCGATTCATTAAAAAAAATTCCAAAGAGTTCAGTAAACGATATGTTATAAGATTTATAACGCATGCAGTGTATGAAAAGTAATTTAATACAAAATATAATTTATACATTAATACCGAACAACTATTTAATCAGGACATATTGTAACCTTGTTAATTTGAAATATTTCATAATCACCTATTAAAAATTTTTCTTCAGTATCCCTTATACTATTTTCATAAAAACATTTTCTATAGTAAATATTATCATAATTCTTTAATTCATCAGAAGCATGTAGAAAAATATCAGAACCAAACTTTGGACCACATTTAGGACTATAATCTAATGCATAATTTACATTCTCTACATTACTAATATGTATATCTTCAATAAATTTATTCTTAATTTTAAAAGAAAATATAAAACTACCTTTAGTTTTACCATAACCACCAGAAGATGACCAAATTGTTGGATTATATCCACCAATAATTTCATCTGTTCCCTTTATTTTAATAAAAGTAATAGTACTTGGTTTATTATCACACAATTCATGAAATTTTTTTGGGGTAAACCCATCTCGACTTCCTCTTAATAATAATTGAAATTTATATGGTAAATATAATTCTCTAAAATGAGCAAATTTAACATTAATATCCACTTTATCAATCAATCTTGAAATAGTTGAAAAGATATTTAAATTAACAATTTTTGAATCTATAATTCCATCAATTTTGATATTTCTTCTAGGAGGCGAAATATTTTCATTTGGTTTACTATCAGGATCCATATAAGATTGTATTAATTCTTCAAAAAGTTGATTATTGAAAAGCTTTTTATATGGTCTTACTTTGCTAAAAAATTCTTTAGACGACATACTAAAAAATCTAATTGAAGGCAAACAATTTTGTAAAGTATTTTTCATTGTTTTGAAATCATTATCTGTCCAAGTTTCAGGATCTGGAATAAGAGTTGGATTTTTTGCAAGTCCCCAATTTAACAAATATTCCCAAATTTCAATTTCCTTCATTTGTAAACCGTCTCTTTTAATAAGTTGAACTAAAGTTTTTTCAGTAAGTAAAGTGAAATCAAATGATTCAAAAATCTTTTCAGGTGAATTGGCCATTAAATTTGTACAAAATTGGTGAAGTTTTAATAAATTATTAGATTTAGAACTTGCTTGATAAGTAATTCCAAAATTTTGTTCTAACCATTCTGATTTATTTTCAATTAAATATTTTTGTAAATAATCAACTAATTCTTGAAGACAAAGTACTTCTGCGGCTACCAAAATTTTAAGTTTGTCTGAAGTGTCTCGTTCGTTCAAAGAAAGGACGCCGCCATAAATATATCTATATTTAAAAATAATGAGAACAAACTTTAATAAAAAAATTATGAAAATTATAATATATTTATAAATTTAACTTACTCTAAAATAACATGAAATATTTCTGGATGTATGCTTGGCAAATTAATTTGAGCTAAATCATTACCCCTATTCTTTTCATAGGTTCGTTGTAAATAAGGAGAACGGTAACACATAATATTTATATGTGCACGAAATTTTTTTGAATTAGGACCTTCTCCAACTTCAATTGTAATATCACAATATTTATCATCTTTTAATAAATCAATAAAATTTTGGCTTAATTTCGAAAAAAATTTCACAGACATTTTTGGTTTTTTTTGTTACGAATTTTTTTTTTTAAAAAATAAAAACAAAACCATATACAGTATATATATATGTGGCTTATAAGGAGTGACAAAATAATGAGAGTAAAATTTGGAAATGTGGCTAAATTAAAATATTTACGTAGATTCTTTCCAAATAGAATTCTTTTATAATTACCGATTAATTAATATTTTATATGATAGATGGCCAAAATTAGCCAGAATTAAAAGATTTTTTTTTTTAACCATTTATTATCTTATAAGTAAGGTACAGATTTGCATTTTTATGACACAAAAGCAACAAAAGCAACCCAAAAGTGAACACGATATTGTTTAGTGTTTGTTGTACACAATGAAGTGATAAACTTGGCGTAACTTGTCAATTTTGGCGATCGTTTGTCTTTTGTCTATCTAATTTTGAAAGATAAAGTAAGTTTTCCTTTTTATATTGTAAAATAATTTTTATATCAATGGTCTTGTATCATTTACCTTTTTACTTAAATAATATTGAAACGCAATCTTAGTAAAATAATAATAATAATAATAATAATATTGTACTGTATGGTCTCCACTACCTGCATATTGTAATACGGGTAAAAAGCTGACAATTCCGGTAAATCATAATTTTGATTGAGAAACCACACAATTTATAAATAGAATTTCCTAGATTGTTTATTTGGAAATATTAATGTATGTGAAACCCCCTAAAAATAAATAACAGATCATACACGAAATCCTTTTTTTTTTTATACTTTAATCACGAACTTTTTTATTGAAAATATGTCTAATAGTGAATGTAGTAAATCGAAAATACAAATGATCAGCAAGATATTAACGACGGTGATACTTTTAAAAATTATGATTCATTTAAAAAATTATGCAAAAATAAAGGTTTTACCGTGAGACTTGATACGGCAAAATATGATAAAGAAACAAAAGAAATAAGGTGGAGAGATATAGTTTGTTCAAAAAGTGGTATTTCAAGAAAAATAAACTGCAGCAAACTGGACAAGCTGTAAATAATAATAAACCACTAGAATAGATCATCTCAAAGATGTAATTGTACTTTTTTTATTCATGGAATTAAATCTGAAGAGTATGGCTTATGGATTGTAGTTAAAATTTATATAACACAGTCATGATCTCGTTCCTTTACAATTGAGAAAATTTATGCCAGATAATCGAGAAATACCTGATAATATTAAAGAATTAATGTAGCAAGGATACGTGACATGATTATACAATATAATCAACCAAATGAAACTTATCTTTATAACGATATTTACAATTTTATCTATAATAATGGTAATGGAGCAACAAAAGAAAAGCTTTTTGATGCACAATATGTCGTTACATTATTGGAACAGCATAAGATAGAGAACAATATATTTGAATATATAGTTAATAATAATACAAATGAATTTGAATCTGCAATTTGGATGTTTCCAGAGCAGAAAATGTATTATTCAAGATTTTTTGACATAGTTTTTGACAATACATATCGTACAAGATTTGGAGAATATGTTCATAAAGATGAGAATCAAAAAATGTAAAGAGGTTATGTGCAGAGATTTTTAATAGATAGAACGCTGAGTGAAATTTGGAAATACTATTAACAGTGAATAAAATATTTGATAATTTTTTTTTAAATTTTTTTTTTGAAAAAATATAATTGAAAAATATAAAGTTTTTTTTTTAATAAAAAAAGTTTAAATAAAGTTGAAAAAAATCGTTTGTCATTAAGTATTTATATTTTACATAATATTATTTAGTTGTTGTGCACACGGGTGTACGTTATTTTTGTCCCCATTATACTGAACTAAAGTTCCCAAAGCCAGAACCGAATGTTTCACTCTGGTTACACGGTTTATATACCAATGAAATGCTGCATACTGTATCTTTCTACAACGAACATTCATGTGACTATATATTAAATTTATGGTGTTAGAATTAACTATAATTCTGGCCAGCGCTACAAACTTGGCCTAAGTTATCAGATCCGAACTAAACTGGAGGGTTCGTTATATTCAGTGGCGACTGTATTTTCAATTTAGTAGTATAGTATCTTTCTTATGGCGAATAAAATTAAAAATTTATAATAATAAACAAATTAGTAACATTAGCATGCAGTTTCTGCACGACTCATCAGTCAAGCTTTTGATCAACTATCATTTATTATGAATTTGACACACATAACTCATAACTTTATTCATTGAAGCTGAATTGGGGCCGATGTTGAACCAAATTAGAACGAATTCCATCCCTAATCTGATAACAATTAATCTGAAATAGGTTCCGGTGCGCATTCGGTAGAAAACCTGATAACTATTAATTTGCCTATAAATATATATTAAATATGTAAGTCAACTAAATTAATAATAAAGCTGTTAATTTCGTTATAGTATCGGATGGGTGAAATTTGAGATGGGAATTATTTAGGACAATGAATAATTTGATGTTATAGAATTAGAATTAATAGCGATATTTACGGTTAGATCTAATAGTAAAGTTGAAATTTACACGGATAGTTTGGGAGTTTATAAAATACTTGGATTCAATTATTTTTAGATGAGGAATTGATTTGGTCAACGCGACGTATATGGAATGCTAATTCATTAGTATTATTGGAAAATGGTTTACAAATTTGTTAGAGGTAATAATTTAATTGTATCGACAAACAAGGTGAAATCTCATTCAGAGAATTTGAGGAATAATGTGGCGGATAAATTATGTAAAATGTGAATAGCAAAGTAATAGCAAGTTTTTATTAATATCAACAATGATGTAGCGTGGGATTTCATGGTATATTGGAGAGGATCAATGATTAGAGCAAGTCCGAGATAATTTATGAAAGAAAGATATAAAACTGAATGGTTAGCGCTTGATATCAATAGATCGGTAAGAAAATATAATAGACGTTGATATTGATTGAAAATCCTCATTAGATATTATTATGAAAGAATTTAATTCGGACATATCATGGGTCAACAATGAGTCTGTAGCGTATAATTTAAAACATTTTTTAGAAATTTTACCCGTTATGGTGTTAATAAACAAACGCAATCCAGAAATTTACAACAGAAGTATATGTGTTCGATATAATAAGACATACGAAAATTGGATACACAATGCAGCATATGAAAAATTAAAGGAGAATTTAGAGAAGACACTTTATTCTGAATGAGAGATCTTTAATGATTTTTAACGGTCGTATTTTTCATGAGATAATAAAAGGGATCATTTATAATCGTTTATATTTGGGTATTAAAGAAAAGTTTTTTAAGATGCAGAATTTGTAATGGAGATTAAAGAATTGGCTAGGAAATTTATTTGGATACCGATATGTGAAGCAGTAAGTCAATGGGAATATAACCAAGGTATTATAAAACATATGAAAAGAAGTATCAATCTATATTAAAATTGAATAATTTTTCTTATACCTCGAACTTTTAAAAACTACAAAATTATGATAATTCCATAAATCTGATAAATATGAAAACCGGATATCTTTTAATTTACCTCCCACTTCTATATATTGACCAGTCCATCTATCTAAACTATCCTTTGCAAATTTGTGCTTGATTTTATCACTAGCTCTGTAATATGAAATCCTAGATTGATTATTTTTTCCCATTTATTGATATGATGTTTTGACTTTTGACGTCTATATTATAATTAATTTTACTGTATAATTATTATACTAATAAAGTTAATAAATTAAAATAAAAAAGAGTTCTAATTATTTTAGAATTAGGTTGTATACCGTCAATATTTTGAACATTAAAACATTTTTTGCTTCAACTAAATTTTTGAAGCTTCAATGTAGGAAGCATAATTATTTTGATTTAAATCTTTTTTAAATCATACCAAATTTGATTTAATCTAAATAATTGTTTATTAAACCACAGGAATCCAAACCGATTGATATGGTAACATTATTAACTAATAAATCACTTTCTTTATAAGATATTACCAAGGAATCACATGTAATACATCATAACTATAACCACATCTATTATAAGCATCCATTAAGGAATTGTATGTAGCAACTATGAAATTTTCATTAAATAATTTAATAGAAATATCATTATTTCCAGTATGATAGTAAGCCTATAATCGAAGTGAGAGTAGAATAAACCCAATATCCACTTATTCCTCATATACCATTTAGAGCATCAGAAAACTCTTTTTCTCCAACCAAGTAATCTGGCAAAGATATTTAATATTTCCTTTGTGTTGTTAGTGTTGTTTAATTGAATAAATTTAGTACTTTTTGTCATTTTGTGAGTTACCAGGCTCATAAGTCATAACAATAAAATTTTAATATTTTTGCATAAAGATGTGTATCCAATTCTATTCCACTGTCCTTAATATCTTTAAATAAATTTTTTGCTTTATTTAAATGTCCATAATATATCCACTTAATTAGCAATCCAAAGTAAACTTGTCTACTAATACTTTGCATTTATCCAAACTGTTCCAGTGTTCCCTATCCTAGCTGTAGAATTACTCTTCATTTTCTCATAAATTTGTTCAGCTTGATTAATCACACCTAACTTAACATATATATCAATTAAAGAATTAAATGATACAGTATTAGGCTTAATTTCATTTCCTCTAATACTCCTAATGCACTATCAATATCTAATAATCATTGATATAACAATATTAATGAATTAAATATATATATATAAGGTACATTTTATTTTATCTTCAAGCATCATTTCATAGAAATTTCTTGATTCTTTAGTAGCACCTTTAAGTGAATTCAATAAATTAGTCCATTTTAGGTTGATGTATTTGGGGTATAACCTTTTTTTCACATCATTAAAAAGTGAATATATTATCAAAGTAGTTGAGGCTAGAGTTTGAGTTGATGATAGTTGTAGTCTTGTAGATTAATTGTCTTTTGTGTGAAATTTGCAGAATGAAACAGTAATCTTATTGCATCCTAATAATCTGATTTTTTAAACAATTTTGCTATTGTTATCCTTTTTTTTTATTAATGTGTGATATGACATCATAAGTTTTTTCAGATCTTCTTCTTGATAAACTAATCACAAATCTATCCATAAATAATTACCTACCTATGAACTATATATCTCATTTTCTACGCTTATATTCCTCTCATTATTCATTTATAAGAATACTTTCCCTAATTTTTTTAATTCTTGTTATTCTCAATCGATGTTATTATAGAATATGTTGCATAATTATATTGTACATTAGAATTTGAATTTGACATTAAAGTTTGGCTAATTTTTAAGATATTCACACTATTGAAAGTATTTTGAATTAGCCATGCTTTTTAAATAGTGATGGTCTCCATAAATAGTTGTAAGTCCAAAAGTCAAAATAACTAAGTAAAGATTCTGTTCAGGCTGTAACCTTGGATGCAACTGAGTTTACTGCGTGGGGTTAGTCGTGCTAGATGGGTACCTTAGATGGTAAAGTCAGGTTAGTAAATATAATGGTTGTAAATCAAAAATTACCATCTTTTAGCTACAGCCAATTTACAACTTACATTTATAATATTACAACCGCTAAAGGTTGTAATTTGATATATAATAATCGTTACTTACAGCAACCAACCTTATTTTTGAAGTTGCTGTAAACATTTTTTAACTGTTGAGAAGGATACCATTGTTGGTCATTTTGTTAATGTCAAATTTAACGTTATTGAAGATAATCAGCAAACATTAGTGATTTTAGTATATAAATGAAATTCTCAATCTCATGAACAATGCAAATTGACTTCAGAAAAATATAAAACCTTTATTGGGTATAAATAAAGAAATGATAAAATATGTAGAAATGAGATAAGAATATATATATAAAAGTCCATTATTAGTCATAATTACATTATTTATAAATAGCCTATTTGGATTATTAGTTATAATGAATTGTAATAACTAACTATGACTGTATTTAATAATAAATTAACTTATTTTGATTAGTAATTATTGACTACTTAACCACAAAATCTATAACTTAAAAAATTCCAGAATAATTGCATTATAATTGATTGTTAGCTAGAAAAAAAATTGAAATGAAAATAAGTCTGAAAGTACCAAAAAACTCGTCCTCATGCTAATATATAATACCAGCAGACTTTTAAATCATATTTAAAAATCCTCCAGAATAAATAAATTCTGTGGTTTTATCATCCACATCAAAAAAAAACCAAAGTTTGTTTAATGTAAAATTTTTTCATTTTATTTCCTCATAACATTTAACTACTTTAAACAGTGTGAGTCAATAATTATACAAAATGAGTGAAATTTAAAATAAAAAGTCCATTATTAGTCATAATTACATTATTTATTAATAACCCATTTGGATTATTAGTTATAATGAATTGTAACTAGCTATGACTGTATTTAATAATAAATTAACTTATTTTGATTAATGGACTATAACTGTAATTATTGACTATACTTGACCATAAACTCTATAACTTAAAAAAATTCTAGAATAATTGCATTATAATTGATTGTTAGCTAGAAAAAAAATTGAAATGAAAATAAGTCTGAAAGTACAAAAATAACTCATCCTCAGGCTAGTATATAATACCAGCAGACTTTTAAATCATATTTAAAAAATCTTCCAGAATAAGTAAATTCTGTGGTTTTATCATCCACATACCAAAAAAAACCAAAGTTTGTTTAATGTAAAATTTTTTTCGTTTTATTTCCTCATAAGTCATAACATTTAACTACTTTAAACAGCAGTATGAGTCAATAATTATACAAAATGAGTAAAATCTATAAAATTTTTAAAAAATATGCAGCCTAATATTTTTCCTTTTGTATACATCTATCTATTAATTGTTTTCTTCATAAATCTATTAATTATTATCTATTAATTATTTTCTTTGTATATTTATAAGAAACTAATGTTATTTTTATTAAGAAAATCATAAGTCATGAGAAAAGGAATAATAATTAAAAATAAAAAAATTTGATGATCCGAATCTTTGAATGTGATTATTAATGATTACTACTAACTGATTTAAGCTATAAATCTGCATAACTTTCCTTTTTTTTTAAGCTTATAAACTTCAGTAGCTGGTAAAATTACATAGGCTGCCACAAGTTACCCATATCAGTCATATGAATAAAAGTTACTCATGCAATTATTTTTTATGATATGTATCACATAACCTTGATGTAGGTTTATATATATACTGTAACATAAATAATATAAATATGTCCCCAATATTATTGCCAAATAAGGATCAATTCTTGCATATGATGTATATTGCAATTCGAATTTTACTGCAAATCTTTAATATTAAAGAAATTATGTGACTAGAAATAATTCAAAAAACCAAACAAAAATAACATCTTCAGGAATTCAACCTATAGGAATGCCACATTTATTAATTATCTTGGAGCTATAACGAATTGAGTGCCTTTACAAAACAATCAATCATCAGAATCAGAATTGATATTATATTCAATAGTTGCTTTACATGCACTCACAATTCCAAAAGATGCTGAAATGTTACAGAAAAGTAAAATTGGAATATCAATTATATTATTGGCTTGTGGAATTAACAAAAATAATGTTTAATTTTTGAACAATCAAAGGCATCTGCACATTTAAAATTATCGTGAAATTTATTATAGAATACTCAAATGGTGAGGATTTTGACATTTTTTTTTGAAGCAGCCAATTCTTCCATTATCAGAGGCATTACCTTGGTCTTATTATTGAATGCTCCCTAATAATTGATTATACATTAATTTTTGAAAATTTTCAACTTCAAAGTACTGTGGTGAAAATCATTAATGATTTACCAAAAGAAAATCCATTCAGTTTTTGATGGACTTGAAGTGATAAAATAAGTTTGGCTGGAACTATTAATTCATTATTAATTAAAAAATTTGAAATCTTAGCTTTTAATTAAAATGATTCAAAAATCTGCTTTACATACCAAGAATAGTTTGTGGTAATGGAAATACATTTTTTTGTATAATATATTAAACTCTTCAGCTATATTTCTTGTTAATTCCAAATGTTGAACTTGATCATCACCCTTCTCTTTTCTTTAAGTATTCTCTTTATTAGGGCTTTTCTTCAGTTCCCTTTTCTTTACATAGTTATGTAGGTAGTATGTGTATTTTTGTGTATTCCTGCTTGCTCTTCATTTGCTTTCTGTCTTTCCCCTTCCCTTACCCTTTCCATTTCCCTCTCTTATTTTCCCATTTTCTCTGATCAATGTTGCTGCACCTCAACATTGTGATCAGATGACAAGTTTTTTAAAAGACTTGGTAAAGTCAGCAACAAATAGTGCCGATTTGTTTACTTTTATTAAATATATATAACTATAAATTAAAAGAAAATTTTATTTAATTTCTCATCTATAATTATTATTGTACGAAAAGTGGTGATAATATTGAACAAATAATTCAATTTTATTAATACTGTAAATTATAATATGGTTAATTTTATAATTCTGAATATAAATGAATGTAATTAAAATTATTTAACATTGCTTATTTTTTCACAATACAATCTGGCGTAGTAATTTGTTTTTTAAGCCGGTTCCAATCTAATAAGTTCCTTGAAATTATTCATATTATCATTAATAAACTTGATTCGTACTGTTTTAATTTATAAAATCTATGGTTATATATATATAAGAGTGATATCATCTGGAAGAAGTTTGCCAAATCATCTCACTAAACGTTTTATAATACTTTTTATTTTTATTAAATATAAGTTAGTAGAATGAATGTGAGATCTGAATCAGAAAATTAATAAAGGGTTCGAAAAAAATAAAATTATGTATCATTAAATAAATTATAAAATAAAAAAAAATGAGGTATTTATTCGATAATTTGCAAATTTAATTTTGTTAGAAACTCAATTTAGTAATTTTTTTGGCAAATTAAATTAAATTACATTTTTTTAAATAATTTTTACATAGTGTATACTTAGTTGATGGCTTTATATGTTTACATCCCAGTAATATATCAAGACCTAATTTTACAAAGCCAAATGTTTTAGTTCTTTCGTTGAACAGAAAGAAAGAAAACTGTATTTAGTAATAATGCGGTAGTTTGAGTCTTATGATCATTATTATCTTTAAAATTATTTTTGAATACTAAACTAACTATATAAGGACTTTTTAACAATGGCTTTGTGTCATTCATTACTAAAAAAGGATCGACAATAAAGGCGACTTTGTACTGTTAATTAAATTGATGATAACAATGTGAAAGTAAATATACAAAATTTGTTTTGTATTAAGGACCTATTCATATCACTATCAAATAATAAATATTATTATAAACCG
This sequence comes from Rhizophagus irregularis, assembly GCF_026210795.1. Lineage (NCBI taxonomy): Eukaryota > Fungi > Glomeromycota > Glomeromycetes > Glomerales > Glomeraceae > Rhizophagus > Rhizophagus irregularis. Next base: position 2,501,147 of record NC_089449.1, on the reverse strand, counting down.
TATTTGTTTATTATAAAAAATTTACCAAACTCCGTATGTCTGTAATATTATTCATAAGTATGTATATCAAAAGATAACAAGAATATTTCAAGTTTCGAAAAATCCAACTCGTTTTTTTTCGTAGTACAATTAATAATAACGTAACACGGAAAATTTTATTTCCACATACTATACTAAATATAGGACGGAGCTGTACATTGAAGATCACATTTAAATATTTTTATAAAAATGATCATTTTGATCAACAACTTGGTTATTGTTTTAATTAAAATGCAAAGCACTTTTTTAACAAATATAAACCTTCCTCCTGAAATATTTATTGAAGTTTGCTCATTTTTATCACCAGCTGAGTTGATAACATTATCTCAAGTATGTCGTGTATTTCGTGGATATTTATGTGCCCCAAATTCTTTGACTACTCAAGAAATATGGAAGAAATCTCGTTTACAATTTATTCCAAAAGAAGATATACCTCCACCGAAAGGAATGAGTGAAGAAAAATATGTTCAATTATTAATGATAGAAAGAGGTTGTCAAGTTTGTAAGCGTATTAAGGAATGTAAAATATATTGGGAATTTGCAATTAGATGTTGTCATAAATGCTATTCAATTAAAACCGTTACGTAAGTTTTTATTAGTATTTTCATATTTACATTTGTAATTTATAATTAACCAATTTTTTTTTTATTTTAGTCGATTTGAATTGACTAGAATTAATTGTCCAACAGAATTCATTAGTATTTTACCATACACCCACGTCGGATTTATTGTATGTAGCAAATATTATTGGATAGAGCAAGTAGATCTTGCATATTATCATTATTATAATTTATCAAAATCTAAGAAAAAAATTTGGTTGAAAAATAGAAAGCGTATATTTGATTCTATAATGAATTATGTTAAACAACGTGAATTACGTGAATATAAAGAAAGATCTTTTTTTAGAAATTGGTTTTTTTTTCCTCATAATTGTGATATGCCAATTAATTCATCAGAAAGTAGATTTTCACCTCCACCTCTTCCACCTTCCCCACCTTTGTTCAGATTTTTCGCTAATGATATACCTCAATTAATTCAATATCATATTCAGAGACTTGAATATGAATCTTCTGAACCTACTTTAAGAATTAATGAACAAAAAGGAGATAAAAAGGTAAATTTTGTCAAAACTAGAAAAGGGGGCAAAAAAGAATTACATAATTTTAATATGAAGGGAAAAAATTTTAAAAATAAATTTGCTTTTAAATATGGTTAGATAATTAGGGCAGTGACATTTATTATGTAATATCCATTCCTTAAACCCACCCCACGTAATATATAAAAACTTATGTTACATTATATATATTAAGACCTTTCTTTACCCGCCCTTATAATAAGCAAAATTTACCAAATTTATGATGTGAATGTTAATATTTTTAATAAAATTTATAATCCTTCTTTATTTTTTAACATTAATAAAAATTTTTTTTGTTAAAGTGTGAAATGGGAAAAATTAAGTATAACTTCGATATGTGCTGTTTTATTTAAAATAGAAGACATGTCAAGAAATCCAACATCCTTATGACCTCCTGATCATGATTTATTACAATTAATCAAACTTTGTATTCACTACAGCAATTTGGAGGGAATTTCATTTACTATTATGCTAAAGCAGATATGCTTCCATCGAGAAAAAATGAACTAGTATTTTGTAAGCGTGGTAAAAGATGTAAATTTTATTGGGTTTTCGTTGTGAAGAACGCCATTTAATAAAGCCGTATAATTACGGGATAAAATCAACAAATAATTCCAGAATCCAGGCATTCTAAAGAAAAATAAACAAGAAAAGATTTTCTTTTAAAGTTACAAAATTTCACGATTGTCATTTCATACGATAGACATACACTGTATTGGATTTAACTCCTAATATCAAACAGAAAAAAATATCCAGAAGTGTTAAATGGTATTTAAAGAAACGCGATGGGTTTTCTATCAAGTGAAAAATGATACACCTTTGATGGTAAAAAATTTAAAATTATTAGAAAGAAGTTAATTATTAAACAGTAAATTTAATTGAGTACCGATAAATTAGAAATGATAAGTAAAAATTTTTATTCGATAATTTCCAAATTGAAAGCAGAAGCATTACGATAGTCGTTTTAAAGTAAATATTGTATTGATTAAATTGGAAGAAAGTAGTGGCTTTATGAAATCGTCAGATGTATTCAGATGTAGCTCAAATCAATCAATGAAATTTGATATCGCTAGTGTTGTCGTTTGAAATTGAAAATCCATTAACAATTCACAAAAATGTTTTCTACTTTTCTTATTGAAAAGTTGACAGGCAATGCTTCCGTCAGTTCGAATGTGTATTCAAATGGCGCAGACCTATAAAAAATTTATTTCATGTTTTTTTTTATTTCATGTTGTGTATCATATTCATAGAATTTATAGCCTTAAAACATGGAAATTATGATGCTTAGATTTTTAAGGGCTGATTGTTAATTATTTTTCCGCCGTAAATATATCATATTCACAGAAATTACGGATAAAATTTTTTGCAGGGAGCGAAAAGTGACGTCAATAAACATTTGAATTTGGAAAGAATCTACATCAATATTTAATTTATCCATTTTTGAAACAAAAATAACGCAATTTACCTTAAAAAGCGCCAAATTTACTCTCAATGTTTGGTTTCACTTTTTTCTTTATATTAGAAAAAAGTCAATAAAATAAAATAAAAAAAATGGATACACAATTTTTTTCTAGATTAAGCCAAAATTATGTTGGATTATTAGAAGATGACGAATATTACGATGTTACAATTGAAGTTGGTGAAGATCCCAATGTAAAAATATTTCGTGCGCATATGAATATTCTATGTTACCGTTCTCCATATCTACGACGAACTTTGGTTTCCAATAAAAAGAACAAGGATAATGTTTTGGTTCATACTAAATTACCAAATATAATTCCAAAAACTTTTCAAGTTATTTTAAAGTAAGTTAAATTTACTATATTATAATTTATTTTTAATATTTAAAATTTAATAATTTAATTTCAATATTTTCTAATATAGATATATTTATGGTGGTATTCTTTCATTGAATGATCAAGACACTTCAGATATTCTTAAAGTTTTGATAGCTGCAAATGAGCTTTGTCTTCAAGAATTAGTTGATTATTTACAAAATTATTTAATCAAAAATAAATCAGAATGGATGGAACAACATTTTGAACTAACTCATCAAACAAGTTTTCAATCTAATAATTTATTGGAGCTTCAACAATTTTGTACAAATTTAATGGTTAATTCACCTGAAAAATTATTTAAATCATTTGATTTTACTTCACTTTCTGAAAATTCTTTAGTTCAACTTATTAAAAGAGACGATTTACAAATGAAAGAAATAGAAGTTTGGGAACATGTTTTAAAATGGGGACTTGCAAAAAATCCAACTATTATTTCAGATCCTGTAACTTGGACAGATAATGATTTCAAAACAATGGAAAATACTATACAACATTGTTTACCTTCAATTAGATTTTTTAGTTTATCATCTAAGGAATTTTTGAACAAAGTTAGACCATACAAAAAGCTTTTAAAACACCAAATTTATGAAGATTTAGTAAATTCTTACATGGATCCTGATAGTAACCCGAATGAAAATATTTTACCTCCTAGAAATATCAAACATGATGGAATTATTGATTCAAAAATTGTTAACTTGAATATTGTATCAACTATTTCGAGATGGATTGATAAAATAGATGTTAATAATAAATTTGCTCATTTTAGAGAATCATATTTACCATATAAATTTCAATTATTATTAAGAGGAAGTCGAGATGGGTTTACTCCAAAAAAATTTCATGAATTATGTGATAATAAACCAAGTAATGTTACTTTTATTAAAATAAAGGGAACAGATGAAATTATTGGTGGATATAATCCAACGGTATGGTTAACTTCTGGTGGTTATGGTAAAACTAAAGGCAGTTTTGTATTTTCTTTTAAAAGTAAGAATAATATTAAAGATGCAATTATTAGTAATGTAGAGAATATAGATCATGCATTAAACTATAACCCTGCAACCGGTCCGACATTTGGTTCTGATATCGTGGTATATAATTATATTAATGATAATTATAGTGAAACAAATGATTATAATTATAATTACTCTAGAAAGTATTATTACGAAAAAATGGTAAGAGATACAGAAGATGAATTTTCAATAGATAATTATGAAGTATTTCAGATTATGAAGCAATAATTCAACATTGAATATTATTTTATTTTGATGGTTAATAAGATTATTATTGAAGCTAAATCAAATTTATACAAACATGACTGCTAAAAAAATTTATTTAAAAGTAATTTTCATTTTTAAAAATATAATTACTTCTTACTCTGATATCTAGTATTTCGCATATACTGACTTTTGTAACATGAAGACGTATAAGAATTTTGATTTATTACAACAAATACGCATTGGTAAATTGATCTTATTTAATTATTTAGCGCTAATGGCCTATCTACATTTATTAAATATTCTGGCTGCTGACTAATTTTTTTTTCACACATTATTATGCTAAAAATTTTTTTAAAAAAAATGACGTCCTGATATATGATATTATTCAAAATACTTAACTAGAAAGTTCTGCTACAGGAAAAATTATATAAATTTAAAGAATTTATGAAATTTATGTGCATCGTATTAATACTTTCTTCCATAATAGTTTATTTCTTAAGAGTTTACATCTGGAAAAAACTTTTTTGTAGAAAATAGCAAATCTCCTAAAAACAAGCAGTCTTTTATTAAAAGTTGAAGCATGCAGAGGAAATTATTAAACTTACTTATATCCCTTAATAATGAAACAGCTATCGTTAGTTCTATTGCTTCTAATGTTAAACTTCCGTAACTTGATAATGGAATTACTAATAAATCTTAATTTCCTACCATTAATAATTATTCCATATTATATAAACTTGTAGCAGATATCACTAATAATTATTGAATTATCGTCTTAAGAATCTTAACAATTAGCGAATTAGCGTATTCTAATAGAATATTAACGAGGTAAAGGAGTAAAGTTCAAAAATTTAAAATTATACCTAAATAATAGTTACGATTTTGACTAGGGAAAAGAATTTGTTTGCTGGAATTGAAATTTTCAAAATTTTAAGAGCTTAAACATCAAGATGCTATAAATATCCGTAATAGTTGCTACAGGTTGTAAAGGGTTGTGAAGTATTTACCGTAAAGTTGTAACTTTATGTCGTCGTAATAGCCGTCATAGGTGGTAACGGTAAAAATTGAGTGTAATGTCCAAAATGGGTGAAAAGTTTGTGAACACTAATTGTACTTCTGTCTTCTAACTATATAAGTGAAGCGATTTACACAATTTCATGAAAAAATTAATTAAAGAACTTCACTGTTCACATTTATATCTAAAGACAAAAACTAAATTCCAGCTGGAATTAAGTTTTTTATTTAGACAACTTTGTTTCAATTTTCTGGTAAAGCATTGCCATCAGACAGATAGTAACTGTAATTTCAAGTATTACACCTTTACAGCTATTTACGAGAATAACGGACCACTAATTTATCTCTTGACTGCGTATGAAAATTTCATACGCAGTCATACGCATGGTAATATCTGCCCGGACCGTCAAACTCATTTTTTTAATTTTTCATATGCAGTCATCCGCAGTTATATCACAATAATTCTAACAGTTTACTATGTGTGTATGACTGCGTATGGCTGCGTATTGTTAGAGGTCAGTTCTTATAAGCTTAAAAATAAGCTATACATTAAAAAATGTTTATATTTAATAAAGCAGAAGGTTAATTTTAAAGATCAACGTATATGTTAAAATCAATCCAATCAGATGTGAATAGAGTATCGCTTCACACTGGCGCATACAATCAGACACAAATAAAGGAAAGCAGATTAACCATATAAAACCAAACTTAAAATTAAGGTGTATATTAAAGGGTAAACATTTTATTAATTAAATTCTTCACACACGTTCTTATTGAATTATCCTAATTACAGGTCTAATTACAGGTCTATATATACATAAAATTCCAAACTAAAAATGTTTAAAATGTTTAATATGTGCCATATATACCATATGTGCAATATATTTAATATATTTGATATATTAAACATTTCGAACATTGATCTTCCCGTTATGTGACGTTGATCATTCATCGGTAATATTAATCGTCCCGGTAATTACCATTGATCAACAGCTGTATCACGTGATTTCGTCACATTTTTTTTTATCGTAACAGTATGAAAATCTCATACGCAGTCGAAAATCGAATTAGGTGGTCTGTTATTTTTGCAAATAGCTGTAAGCCCAAGAGAACCAGAATCTTTTAAATTTAAGATCGGTTCCGGAATCGACTCGAGTCGACTCATTTTGAACCGATTCCATCTCTAGTTGCAACCCGGGTTGTAGTCTAAAATGCCGTAATTATTAATCATGATTCAAGATTCAAGAACTTTTTGAGAACTCTATTATTCTTCAACTGCTATTGATGAAGATGCTACAATATACATAAATTAGTGGTCTTGATAATTTTTTACTTTCATGAGATGACTACTTTAAATAGAAATTTTACACATTTATTTAATGGTAAAATAATTTATAAAACTTATACATTTAATATCTTAAAAAATATGGTATTATAATACAAAATAAATAAATTAATAAATAAATTAAAATTACAATAATAAAAAAATAAAACAAATACAATTAACTGTTTATGTAATTAGTTTTTAAGCTGAAATGTTAACAATCCGGATGTAAATTGTCATAAGTTTTAGCGAGTTTTCCTATTTTTTTAAAAAAAAAAAAATTAAAATCGATATATCATAACATATAAAACATATCTGATATTAAAATGTACGAAAAGGTTCAGTAACTTCAGTTATTACTTAGTACTTACTATCATTATCTTGCGTTTCAATTTCTATTTCTGCAATTTTACGCTTTCTTGAAGAATTTATTGAATTTGACAGTCTACTAGAATAGTTCACATTTAGATGCTGAATATTCAATGAGTTTTGAACTGTAGAATTTATCTTTGGTAAAGGTGACCTAAAAGATTATTATGTATTATTAAATTAATAACTATGTTAACTAATATATTAGAATTTAATTTCTTTATAATTCAAAAAAATTAATACCATTGAACATCATTAATATCAAATTCAATTTCTTTTGAACTATACTCTAAGAAGTATAAGAAATGTATTCAGTCACAATAAGTTCAATTAAATTCTTAAAATATAATTTAACACGTACCTTGCTTTGTTGGAAACAATTCGTTTAATGATCTGCTGGTATAAATCGCATTTGATTCAATGAGTTTCGAATGGTAGAATTTATTTTTGAAAAGGATAACCTAAAAAATAAATACTTTTTTTAATTAATAAACTACATTAAACTTTTTTTTTATTTTGTAATTCAAATTAAATTAAAATTTAATACCCTTTAGCATCGTTAACATCAAACACAAGACCTTTTGTAACATACTCTAAAATATAGAAAAATGTAGCAATAAAAAATTATTAATGTTCCAAAAATAATATTATTATTAAAATATCAAAATTATAATAAATTAATACTTTTTTTCGTATTAAATGGAGTTGTCGAAGATGAACTAATAGATGATAACTCTGAAATTGAAGAATTTAATAATCTACTAGTTAAAATAGCTCCAGGATGAGAGTTTACAGCAGATCCAGGACCAAGTTTCTTTTTCCTTTGTTAGTTTTAATCGTATTGTTTCTGCTTGATTAAATTGGTCAATATCTTTCATTGTACATGTCCATGAACTAATAGTTTTTCGAATTTCTTTTATATGTGGTCTTTTTGAAGGATCAGAATTCCAACATTTTCTAATTAAATTAGCAAAACATTCAGGAGTATCATTTGTAATTTCAGGTCGTTTTCCATCAATAATTTTATAAACAAGATCAGTATCATAGCAAATTTCAGCAAAAGGTTTACAACCTGTTGTTAATTCCCACATAATCATACCCAGACTATAAATATCAGATTCTTTTGAAAATGCTTTACCAGTAAATATTTCTGGGGCAACATAAGGTATTACTCCGTATATTTCATTATTTGATGAAGTAGTATCATTAGCAGGTTGTGATAATCCTAGATCTCCAATGTGCCATTTATGATTAATAGAACATTTGCTTTTAACAGATAACATATTTCCGGTATGTAAATCTCTATGTATAAAATTCTCTTTATGAATGCATTCGACTCTAAAAACAAAATAATAAATTAACCTTACGTAATAATTAGTAATAATTAAAGAAGTGGAAATATAATAAATACCCACTTGTAATTTCCAGTATAATAATTAATTTATCTTTCCATGAAATATTTATAAAATTTTTTTGTAAATAATTATGCAAATCACCTCCATCTGCATATTGCATTACTATCATACGTTCTTCTGTAATAGGATCTTGTGTAATGCCATAATATTTAATAATATTTTCAAATCTATTATGATATCTATTAAATGATTTTAACTAGCATAATAAAATGTTGGATATTAAATATATAAATATGATGATTAATAATAACAGAAATTATTTTAAAATATATTTATCTCATTAATATAATATTTACTGATATATTGTGAATTAAAGAATCTTTTTACAGCAACAATTCTACTATTCGATAAATTTTTATTCCAAGTTGCTTTATAAATAATACCGAATCCTCCTTCTGCTATTCTTTCAAAATCTTTAATTTCAGAATAATTGATTATTTTTATATTTTTAATAACCTCAAGGTTATCTTTAATAAAATTATAGATTTTTAATGGATTATTATCTTTACCAAGCCTTTTCACATAATTAGTAATTTCATTATTATTTTCAATAGTAGAATTAAGAACATCTATATTACGATTTCCATTAGTACTAATAGGTTCCACCCTTTTGCATTTTATACATTGCGATTGATCTGTGAATCCAAAAAAAATATTTGTTGTTAAACAATATTTACATCCACTATAAATTGTAAAGCAACGTGAACACCATTTTTGACAATCAGATATAAATTCTAAATTCCTTTCACAAGTTATACAAATACTTGAATTATCCCACCAAGGTAAATAAACAATTGGAATAGGGTTTTTGTCCAAAGTTGATTCTATCCGTTCAGAATAAATTAAATAACAATTTGGACACAAATTATATTTAGTACAAGATTTATATCCACACAATTTACATTTAATTCTTTTATTATTATCTGTAGTATTAAAATTACGATAGTAACCTGTAAATATCTGATTAAAGTGTAAAATTTCATAACAACTTTTACACCATTCTTGAATATTTTGTGTAAAACAATCCTCATTTTTTAGTTCATGTTCAATACATTGAGTATTTTCTGTATGTATGTGTACGTCCAAGTATGTATTTTTGTCAATCAGATTCCTAACATAATCGAATAAACAATTTTTACATATAATTGGTGATATGATGACTCAGAATATTTACTTTTACAGTAATTACATTCGTACGCGTAATTATTAAGAGGAATAAATAAAATTGGCACAGGACTAGATTTTAATTTTGGTGTAGGATCGAAAGAATATCTACTATTGGTAGTTATAAGGTCCATGATATAATTGATATATTGAGTATGGAAAAAGAAGAAAATTTTGAAACCTTGAAAATAGATAATACAGTTATTGAGTATGATATATACCTCCGATGTTGTATAGCATTGCCGAACCCAATAAATTTTTATATACGTATATATAAAAACTTAATATATGTTGAAAATTATTGGAATATTGGAATCTTTCAATTCTTCCAATGCCAAGCCCTCCAATTTCGATAAAAAGTTATTGGAAGCTTCAAATGCACATCACTGGTATAGTACTATACTGTATAGATAAAAAGCTATACTGTATAGTAAATAAAAAACTATACTAGATAGATTTTCGTCACCTATACTAAACAACGTCAGAGATATACAGTAGATCATACTTAATATCGTTTAACCGTTGAAAATATACTGTAACGATATTTGTAACTGATAGTATCAGTATAGTATCTCGGAAACGTTTCTGTAAAATAAATGTTTATTTACGGAATAATGTGGTTTCGCATATTTAAATGAAGGATATAATCTGCAAAAAATTTGCTTTCGTAATTAACTGTTAAATTAAATTTACATTACCTGAGATTACATAAGTAAATTAGAAACCGTTGCTCATTACGGTCTCGGTTTCTGTTCCAATCAGAGGTCTGCATTTACAACCCATCACAGTCCGCACTTGAAATTAACCTAGAGTGCCCGGCCCGACCCGGCCCGGAATTAATATGCTGTAAGACCTAAGCTCGTAGTAAATTACGTTGCCACCTTAGTCTTAACAAAATAATGCTTTATTAGTAATATAAATAAATACGATAATATGCTTGGTTTAACATAATCAAATATTTCTAAAATAAAATATTAAAAATTACACTGTAGATCCCCTATATAGTATCACCATATGGCACTTCCATAAATAATCTATTATGAATCTATCTCCTTGATCATTTACGTACTATCTCATAATAATACCCCATTCGTTGTAACATTCCTAAATGATCTGACATTTGCATATAATACCTCTGACATATTCCCCAAAATTATTCATTTTTCTAAGTTTAACGTCATCTCGGACGCTACATTTGTAACATTATACAATTTTAAACCACTATAATTTTATATACTAATTTTAAATATAATATTGCGCCCCACAATTAATAAATTCATTAGGTAAGTCTCGGCATTAAAATGTAAATAAGTTAAATTTAGCATTACATCATCTGTCAATTGTTCCGGTAACACTCAAAAATTCAATGATCGGCGTTGCATGAGCTGTCATTGCGAAATTTTTTTCGGGAGTCGCTGTAACAATGCTAAAAACCCGGCACGGCTCGGGTGAATTTGAAAGAAAGTTTGCCAGCCCAAACCCGGATCCGGATCCGGGCCGGGTCTGAGTTTCCGGGTTCCTGTGTCCTGTTTGCAGGCCTCTAGTTCAATCTTAATGAATTGTACTGCTGTACTCTGTACAGTTATATTGGGATCTCCCAAAAATCCTGACAGTCACACAGAATCCTGATGATCTGAATCATGACAGCCAAAATGACTGGATGAGTTAATTTTTAATGCAAGTGTTACTAATTAGATTAATAATCTAGTAATATACTGTACATAGTCCTTTTAGTTAAAATAAAAAATTTTCCTTTTAATTCATTAATAATATAGTAACGTTAGTTAATTTGCATTAATATTAATAAAGTTTTCAACCAATTTGCATTGGTATTGATAAAATTTACAAGTATTTTGCGTTAATACTTATCAAATAATTCAAATTATATTTTAATTATATTGGATAAATTAAAACCCGATACTACGCTTCTGTATTTTTAAAATTATTTGTTTACTATAATTGGAAATTTATGAAATTTATATAATTTTTTTTTTATAAAAAAAAAAATAAACTTTGACCGTCAAGAATTTTAACTGTCAGGATTCGTGACTATCGGAATTTGTTTCAACCGGGATTTGGATTTTGGTGTGGTGTGTGTGGTGTCGGGATTGTAGACTGTCGATATTATGGTTGTGGGATTTTGTGGTAAACCCAATTATATTATATCATAATACCATCGACAGAAATCTATCACTTTATAATTTTTCTGTGGTGAACCAGAAAAATGTTAATTTCACGTGATCATACGCCGATCAATTTTTTTTACATTTATCAAATACCAAAAATATTATCTTTAAGAAGTTTGTAGAATTTCGTATAAATTTTGAAATATTTTACTGCATCCTACACATTTAATCCAAATATTATTATTTGTAGTTCTTTCATATAAAAAAGGTTTTTCAATTTAAAATGATCTATCTAAAAGTAACTCTAAAAAAGTACAATAATAAATAATAAAGCTTACTACAAAAAGATTCAGAATATAATAATAATATTTAACGTAAGATAATGGTTGTACACTAATTAAAGTATATTTTTCTCCAAGAAGTTCGTAATGAATTTCTTAGCTAGCCAAATCTGTCATACGACTTCATTAATTTACTAAGTAAAAAGTTTATTTAATATGAAAATAAAATATTTAAAAAAAATTCTTCTATCCGTATAAAGATTTTGAACCAATTTAAATGAAACTACGGACAAATAAATATTATTATAATGGCTTATAATTACTTTGTCTTAATAATCTTCATTATGTTTTCTAATATGGAATTTACGAATCTGATCATATTCGTAACATTCAATTTATTTTGACACGTAAATATGAACTAAAATACGTGCTGTGATCTCAATAAATTAATAAATCCTAATAATTATACGAAATTAATAATATTATAAAAAGAATTTAAAATATGTGTGATGGAAAGTAAAATTAATTTGCGAAATTAGCAAAAAAATGAGTTTTGACTGGATTATTTTATTTATTTATAAAACAAAAGAAAAATTTTTTACAGTTTACCCCTTTTTTTCTAAATTTAAAACTAATATCATGGTAAGACACGCCTTAAAACGAATTTACCAAAATGTTATATTTTACCCTATAAACCGCATTATTTTTTTAATTATAATTGTTTATACAATTTTTTCAAAATTATTACGAATATTAAATGTTGCAATTGAAGTCCCTAACGTAAGAATATTATATCGTGTGTATATGAATATTCTGTGTTACCGTTTTCCATATTTACGACGAACTTTGGTTTCAATAAAAAATACTTTTTGTACGAAATGTTTTATTTTTTTGTATTTCCAAAAATGTTCTAATAAAATTTCATTAATATTTTATTTGTCATAAAAGTCATATTTAAGGAGCTATGAATTTAAGTTAATACTTATGTGATCTATTGGATTTTTATTATTCATAAAGCTTGATCTTTTTTATACCCTATTTTATAGCACGGATAGTGACGAATATATTTAATGTGATTGCGTAGTACCTCTAAATGTATGTTAATTTGAGAAGTAATATTCAACCTCAAAGATTATGAATTTACTTCGATTTTCACATGTATATAATATAAACAAATAGCTAAAGCTATATTGTTAGCACCGGGACCAATTTAGTATTATAATGTAATACTAAGTAAATTAAAGGTTACAGTAGATAATTAGGAATTTAATATGGTAATAATTAGTTAACAAAAAATAATAAAATAATACTTATTTTAAAAATTATATTTATAATATTAGAATATATTTTTACAATAATGTAGTTATTTTATATTTGACATTTGAGCGTAGAATGAAATTTGGATTAATTAGAAATTGTGAAAAAATAATTATCAATAAAAATTGATTAAATTTTTTAGAAATATTTTCGAAAAACTTTAATATTATGAAAATACTACAAATATTTTTATTAATTAGATAGATTATAAATTTTATAATTATTTCTTATTATTTTATATTACAATAATCTTAAACTTATACTCAACTTAGGAAAAATATTTGAACAATTAATTAAATGTATTAGAATCTGTTCATTTCATTCTTTTGATACTCATTTTACTCGATAAATTATTAATTTAATTAACCCATTTGAATTAAAATCTTTATTCAAAAATCTGGTGAGAATTTCGGATATGGATTTGGTTATAATAATCTATTATTAAAATCGATAATTTCTTCAATTAATTAATTATAAAATATTGTAAAAATATCATTTTTTTTTTTGATTCTTATGAATTTAAAAATAAAACTATTTATCCAGTGTTCAATTTAATTGAAAATCTTAAACATCTTTCTATCAACGTCAGTCAATTTTCCTACATGTTATATTGATTTTTTTTAAAAAAATAATAATTTTATAAGTATAATTATTTAATTTTATTTCTTTATTTAATATTTAGAAAAAATTGAAAGAAAAAGAAAAAATGGGGAAAGAAAAAGGATAAAGAAAGAAATTGGTTCAAAAAAAAAAGGGAAATTTCTGAAAAAAAAGTAAGTACCGAAAAAAATTCTGAAAATTTTTCAGTTTGGGAAAAAAAATTAAACCTTAAACGGGAAAAAGAATGAGAAAAACCAAATTTTTTTGGTTTGAAAAAAAAAACTAAACCAAAAGAAGAAAGGAAAAAAATTTGTTTCGGTTTGAAAAAAAACGAAAAAGTTAAAATTATAGCCGTTTGCAAAAAGGTGTAGTCAGTGGTTTTTATCACATGTATGTATAAAGGAAATCGGGAAATCAAAAAATCAAGATCATTAACTAAATTTAGCTCAAAATTAAACTTTATAAGCCAAAATAAAATCAAACTCAAATTTCTTAAATTATATCCAAATTATAAAAATACTAAACTTAAGTAAACAAGGAACCTGCTTTGGGTGCCGAATGTGTTTGTACTGTGGAATTGACTTAAAATGTAAATGTATAATAACTAAGCCACCAAGATATATTATACGTTGTTTTAAATCCTCACTATAAACTGGAGGCATACTAAATAATTTATTTATAAAAGCCGTTAAATTTCATTTAAAATGATCGAAATTAAGCTGTAGAATTTATTTTTAACTTTATTTATGGTTTTTGGTAGTGATATATCAATGATATTTATCAGGGAATCTGGGGAAATCTTTAATATTACGAAGTTTATTCAATGATAAGTTTGAAAAAAGAGGAAATCTGGGAAATCAAATTCTGAATAATGTAAAATTTCATTAACTGAAATTGTATTAGTTGATTGAAATGTACTGTACAATAAATAGATGAGGTAGAGGCATGTCACGATTGTCACGGGTTTTAATTATATGGCATGAGATTGCAAGTTACACAATTCAAATTATTTATACGAAGACTAATCCAAACGTCAGACAAATTTTTTAGTTATATAGTTTTTTTAGTTATATAGATTTATCAAAAAATTTATTATAGATTTAATTACAAAATTATTAATATTGTTATGTATCTATATAATTAAAAACAATCTCGCTAAAAAAAAATTCGTTAAATATCAAAAAAAAAAATTTCACTCAAATTTACGGTATTAGTCGGAAATAATATTGAAAAAACAATCTCAATCAACAAAAAGAATTCTCAATAAAAAAAATTTTTCACATGAATCTATTAGTCAGAAACAATATCATTGACTAAAAAAAATCTCACTAAAATAAATATCAAAAAAGCCGTAGGACATAGTTCTAATCTGATTATAGTCTTGACCCAAACCAAAAAAAGAATAAACAATATTTTTTGGGTTAAAAAAAAATTCGATAAATTCCGATTAAAAAAAAAATCCCCTAAAAAAAATCCAATAAAAACAAAAAAAAAGAAAAAATTTTGGTTAAGTTAACCAAAAGAAACAATATTTTTTTTGTAGTATTAATCCATAAAAAAATCCAATTAGATACGAAATCGAACGCACACTTTTCAATGTTACACAATTCAAATTATTTATACAGGTAATCTAAATATGACAAGTTTTTTAATTAGATAGATTGTTGGGTGTTAAACAATTAATTTATTTTTTATATTTATAAATCAATTGAGTTCAATTTTATATAACATCTATTTTTTTTATTTTTTTCATTTTTTTAATAAGATTTTAGTTACGAGGCAAACTCTGCATGTACAAAAAAAATTTACTTTATGCAGATCATTTTCTTATTTAAATACCCAAAAACAATCTTGGAATTCTGAGGTGGAATTCTTTACGGAGATATTTTTCCGAAATTCTATTATAATTATAAATACTTTCAATAATTTTTAATTTCTCGAAATTTCTTACTTCATTATTCAATAAATAAACTATATCATGAAAAACTCTTTTAATCCTACACCAAGATTAAAATCCAGTCCTGTGCCAATTTTGTTCATTCCTTTTTATGGTCAAAAGTTTGTTTGTGATAACTGTGAACAAAGTATATCTTCTCGGACACTATCTGGTCAAAGATTTTGTAAAAATTGCTTATTTGATTATGTTAATAATCTGACTGACAATAATATATACTTGGATGTTATATATGAAATTGTAGATCGATGTATAGAGCATAAGGATTCTGATACGCAAAATATTCAAGAATGGTGCTATAATTGTTCTGAAATTTCACATTTTAATCAAATAGCTGCAAAAGACAGATTTGATTATTCTTATCATAATACTAAGTGTAAATTATGTAAATTATGTGAGAAAGTTTATAATGGGTTTTGTTCAAATTGCTATTTTATTTCTTTTGAATGGATAGAATCAACTTTGGTTAAAAACCCTATTCCAATTGTTTATTTACCTTGGTGGGATTATTCAAGTGTGTGTATAGCTTGTAGAAATAATTTAGAATATATCTCTGGCTGTCAAAAATGGTGTTCACGTTGCTATACAATTTACACAGGGTGTAGATATTGTTTGACAACAAATATTATTTTTGGAATTACGGAACAGTCTAAATGTAGAAAATGTAAAAGAGTTATTGATATCGACGTTACAGGCATTGAGTATAATTTAAAAAAATTTACTTGTAGAATAATCACTAATAACAATATTGTTAATTGGGTGAATAAAATTAAACAAGGATCGAATTTGATGTATCTGGAATCATTCCAAAATCCAGATAATCATTCTTATCCTATTAAAGAAAATGGACAAATTCGATTTATTTCCTTTTGTAATAATATGAATAGGTGTAATTATTGTGGATTTAGTTATTCTTCAACAATCTTTTTTGAACAAAAGTATTGCAAATATTGTTTATATTTGTATTGCAAGAACTTAAGTGACAAAAATGTATGTTTAGATGTGCATATAATAAATGATACTAGTAATTCTCATTGTACTGAACATGAAAAAAATGGTAAAGCTGAAAAACAAAACAAAGAAGAAAGGAAAAGGTATTTAAGAAGTTTATTTGTAATAGTAACCTTGACAAATATACTCATACTCATAGTTTTCGATATTCAGTGAAGAACGAAGACGCCACCGAAGTTCGCCACGAACCTCTAGTCACCGCCATAGATCAAAAAATATTGAATCATATACACAAAATATTCAAGAATGGTGTATGAACTGTTCTGAGATTTTATATTTTAAGCAAATAGTTACAAAATATTCATTTGATATGAATTATTATTATGAAAGACAAAATGAAATAATCAAATGTGAAAAAAATTGTACACTATGTGGTCAGCAAAATTTATTAATCAATACTGAGTTTAGTTTGTGTCCAAATTGTTATTTAATTTCTTCTGAATGGATAGAATCTACTTTATCCAAAAAATCTATTCTAGTTCTTTATTTATCATGGTGTTATAATATTGAGCAATGTGTTGTTTGTTCAAAAAAATTACTTTCTGAGACATCAGATGATTGTCAAAAATGGTGTTCAAATTGTTTTACAATTTATGCTGAATGTAGATATTGTTTAACAACAAATATTATTTTTGGACTTACAAATCAATCTAAATGTAAAAAATGTGAAAGACTATCATTTATACTAAAGATATGGAAATTTTTATTGTTTCCGCAAAACATAATACTGATAATCACAATCTGATTGAAAAATATATTAAAAATAATAATACTTTCAATCCATTAAAGATATACAGCTTTATAAGTAACCTTTTTTATCTTGATGCAAAATATATTTTATATTCAAATTTAAAAAATAATGAAGACTTTTTTATAGAATTTATATTTATTCCTTATTATGATAGTAATATGTGTCGCAATTGTGGAAGGAAGTATTCTGTGACACCTTTATTTGAACAAAAATATTGTAAATATTGCTTATATTGGTATATTAAGTTTACAAAGTTTACAACCAAAAATATAATGGATGTACATATAATTACAAACAGTATAAAATGCACTGAACATGAAACAAGAACTTCGGATTTTTGTACACAGAGTATCCGTGAATGGTGTATGAATTGTTCTGAAATTTCATATTTTAAACAGATTATTACAAAATATTCATTTGATATGGAAAAACGAAGTAAAATGATTCAAGGTGAAAAGTGTAATCTGTGTGGAAATCTAATTGATCGACCAATTTCTTTTATGTGTTTGGATTGTTATTCAGTTTCTTCTGGATATATAGAATCAATTTTAACAAAAAAAAAAATTTTAATTCTATATCTACCTTGGTGGGATACATCTAGTAATTGTATAACTTGTGGAGAATATTTTAAATATACTAAATCTTACCGTCAAAAATGGTGTTCACATTGCTTTATAATTTATAATAGATGTAGATGTTGTTTAACAACAAATATTTTTTGGGGTTTACAATCCAATCTCAATGTATAAAATGCAAAAGAGTGGAGTTTATTAGTATTAATGGAAATCATAATATAGATGAATTTCTTGATTCCACTATTGATACTAATGATGAGATTGCTAAATATATGAATAATACTGATGACCCATTAAAAATATATGGGTTCATTAAAAATAAAGTTAAAGTTAGTTGTAAAAATATAAAAATGATTGAATATTCCGAAACTGAAGACTTTGAAAGAATAGCAGAAGGCGGATTCGGTATTATTTATAAAGCAACTTGGAATAATAAAAGTTTAGAATCATATAGTAGTATTGTTGCAGTAAAAAAATTTTTAAATTCACAGGATATCAAAGATTTTATTAATGAGGTAAATATGTAAAGTTAATATTTTATTTCTATCACCTAATTAAATTAACCAACAACTACCTTATATATTAGTTAAAATCATTTGATCAATATCATAATAGATATGAACATATTATTAAATATTATGGCATTACACAAGATCCTGAGACACGAGACCATATGATAATAATGCAATATGCAGATGGAGGAGATTTACATAATTATTTACAAAAGTGCTTTAAAGATATTACATGGAATGACAAGTTGGCCATTATATTAGAAATTTCAAGAGGGTATTTATTTATTTAATTATTATTAGTTATTATATGTGTTAATTAACTTTATTTACTTTGTTTTAGAATTGATTGCATTCATGAAGAGAATTATATACATAGAGATTTACATAGCGGAAATATATTATCAGTCAAAAATGAACACTCTACAAGTTATAAATGGCACATTGGAGACTTTGGATTATCACGCCCTGCAAATATAACTTCATCAAATAACAAAATATATGGAGTAATACCTTATGTTGCTCCAGAAATATTTGTTGGTAAAGCATTTTCAAAAGAATCGGATATTTACAGTATGGGTATGATTATGTGGGAATTAACTTCAGGTTGTAAACCTTTCGCTGATTCCGAACATAATGCTGATCTTATTCTTAAAATTGTTGATGGAAAACAACC
Source organism: Rhizophagus irregularis (assembly GCF_026210795.1). Lineage (NCBI taxonomy): Eukaryota > Fungi > Glomeromycota > Glomeromycetes > Glomerales > Glomeraceae > Rhizophagus > Rhizophagus irregularis. Next base: position 2,481,829 of record NC_089449.1, on the reverse strand, counting down.
TGAAATAACAAATGATACTCCTGAATGTTATGTTAATTTAATGAAAAAATGTTGGGATTCTGATTCTTCAAAAAGACCACATATAAAAGAAATTCGAAAAACTATTGGTATGTGGGTACATAAGATAAAAGATATTGACCAATTTTATGAAGCTGAAACAACACGACTAAAATTAATAGAAAAAAGGAAGCTTGGCCCTGAATATGCTGTAAAAACTCACTCTGGCGCAATTTATACTAGTAGATTATTAAACTCTTTGATTTCTAGTTCATCATCTATTAGTTCATCATCATCAACTTCATTTAATACGAAACAAGGTATTAATTTCATTATATTTATAATTAATTATTTGAAACACTAACGATTTATCAAAATTTGCAACTACATTTTTATATTTTAGAGTATATTTCAAAAGAACTTGCGTTTGATATTAATGATGCTAAATGGTATTTATATAATTTGAATTGTAAAAATTAAAACAGATATTAATGCAATTAATAATTTAAAATATTTATATTTAGCTCATCTTCATCAGAATTAAATTCTCCAACAAAGCAAGGTATGTGTAAAATTACAAAAAATAAAATTTTAAAAATTTAATTGAAACTTATTACAATACATTTCTTATTTCTTTATATTTCTTAGAGTATATTTCAAAGGAATTTGAATTTAATATATAATGATGCTCGATGGTATTAATTTGAATTATAAATAGAAAAGTTTAAATTAAGTAATGTAGCTAATATAGTTATTAATTTAACAATGTATATGTTTTAGGTCACCTTTACCAATTTTTCGAAACTCATTAAATATTCAACGTCCTGTAAATTCTTCAAGAAAGCGTAAAATGGCAAAGATATAACTGAAATATAAAATAGACTTTGCAAATTACATAAATGTTAGGTCGGGCAAAAAAAAATTTTAGATTCTCATAAAATTTTAAAAATGATACGAGAGGGCGGCTTGTTTTTTATATTTGAATTTTTTTATATGTATTTATTGTATATCATATGATTATCACGAAATAAATTGATATAAATTATAAATCACCAAGATCATTTAAAACTGTAAAATATCATTCCGAAGGACTTCCAGTTGAGGAAAATATAAATTTTATCAAGATGTGGTTATACATGAAATAGGAAGAAGATTATGGGATAATAATAATATCACCGCAATTTTTATAGGATTAAGATGTTAAACATAGGAGACTGCAATGCAGTATGGAAAATATGTTAATATAATGTAATAAATATAGTAGTTATAATAGCACATTAAAATTTATTATCAGTTATCCTCATAAGTTCATGCAGATTTTATTACATCATATTACTATGTATTAGCATAATAATAAAATTATTGGAGTTTATTATAAAAATTGCATGAACGGTCCCGTCAAACCGATAATATTATTATTGGATGATTTAAACTATTATTTAGTTTAATCATCCAATAATATATAATTATCAAATAAAATAGTAAATTGCTTGTGAATCATATATAAAAACCACGTGAAAAAAATTGAATATAAAAAAAATCCAGATTTTCGAAAATTTGATACGGGCGGGTTACGAAAATCTAAAAAAAAATTTTCCCAGCCTTATATATTATTTATTTACTTTCATATATTTTTTGAATTATATGTAACTATTTTTAAATACATTTTAAATGTATTATTTACCTTATTTATCTTTAATAATTTCTTCTGATTTGATTGTTATAAGCTATCACTATGCGCATAATTATTACTTTATCTTACACTTTTCTTCCTATTGATAAAAATCCGATCTATACGCATAAACTAATAGATTTCCTGCTGACAATATCTTATTATACATTGTTAGTGATATTGGATTGAAAGACAAACATAACACCTACTTTTATTTAGTTCAAAAATGTCTTACTATCTTGTTCCTTCCGTGATGTTTAGCGTAAGCAGCAGCTTCTCTTTTTTGATAAGCAGAATAGGAACTGCATTTTGTTTTAGCAGCTTGTTTACATTTATTAGCTCGTTTACGTCTAGTAATAACTTGACATTCGGGTAACTTGATTTTTAAGGACGGTTAGAAAACAGGATTAAAACAGATCGCGTGATTGCATTGTTTATTTCGTCATTCTGTTACAAATGAGTGGATACCGATATAACAAACCCATCATATAACGAACTCGAAAAATTTACAAATTATATCAAAAATTCTTAACAATGTTGTTATTCCTAAATTTAAGGCAATACTAAGAAAAGGAGAGATAAATTTCCACCAATAGAAGAAAATAAAAATCATAACATATATATATATATAAAAAATAATAATGTTTTTTATAACTAATATATCCTTACTAAATATCTTTAGTAAATTACCAAGAAAAGTAAAAATCCTGATATTCATCATCACATCGATAATTCTTTATTACACCTTCCTCTCTATATTTTTGAAGTATATTTAATAAATGATGATTAAAATGAATACTATCATTAACATCGGTAAAAAAATATAAAATAATTGATTCACGACCTCTCCAATTTTCAAGAAATAATTCTAAATCATAAGCAGAAATTTTCCAATCATTAAATATTCTAATCTCACGTAAAGATTTTGGAGCAAAATTTACCAATTTTTCTAATAATAAACTACTAGAATATTGATTAATAGAACCATCAATAACAATTTTTTGAAGTTGAAGAGATTTTTCCAATAAAATTTCAAATTCATTATAATCATTATCATTTATACCTAATGATAATAATTTAATATTAGGACAATATTCATAAATTGTATGAATATATTTTCCTGAATATAATTCATTATAAATAGTACTTCCAAGTAAAATTTCTGATAAATTTCCTTCAGTTTTTTTAATAATATCTATTGCTATATTAAGGGAAGAAATTATTTCTAAATGTAAAACTTGAAGGTATGAAAAAGTAGAAATTTCTAAATATTTTTCAAGTTGATAATCATAATTAGCAATATTTATTAATTTTAATTTTTTTAAATTAATTAATTTTGGTAAAATTTCCAATAAAAGGAAAAAATTATCTTCATATATTAATTTAAGATGAATTAAAGAATTAGCTTGTTTAATTAAAGCATTTCCAATTTTTTCATATTTAATAAAATATTCAGCATCATCATAAACTGAACAAACAAAACATTTTAAATTTTTTTGTACTTCAATTAATCTTGCTAATCCTGAATTATCATCTGGACATCTTTTTATAATAATTTTTTGTATTAATTTACAAACATGTGATAAACCATAAAAAAATGCTGAATCAATAATTGAATCACAACATAAATATGTAAGATCCCCAAGTGAATTTTTTGCTCCATTAAAATGATATATTTGATGTTTTAAAATTGATCCAGTATTCATCATATCTAAAATTTTAATTTTTGAACATTTATTAATTAATAATTTATAAATCTCTTGTTCCATAGCATGTATTTGATATTCTTCATTAAATCCAAAACTTAATCCATTATTAATAAAATTTTCAATTTTATGAAAATTTATATATTTACAATAATTAATATAATCGAATAAAGGTTTTTTATATTTTGTTGAAAAAATATAAATTCCTTGACTTTTAAGAAATTCTTGAGATTCTTTTGATAAAAATAATATAATAACATTTAATAATAATCTGCTATTAACAATAAATTTCCATGGATTTTTCCATAAAATTGGAACTGCAACTTCACACCAATGTCTATTTACTAATAAACATGAATATAATGATTTTTTTTCAATTGTTATTAAATTAGAAATAAATCGATTTTTATCAAAAACTAATTCTTCAAAGATTAAAGAAAGAACATCTTTATTAAGTATAGACATTTTTTTTAAAAAAATTGAAAAAAGATTAAAGTTTTGGCGAAAAAAAAAAAAGATGTGCAGTAAAATTCTTTCCATTTATATTTAAATGTGATTACACAAAATTTAGACCAACGATGATCATTATATAATACAAGGGTTTAATTGTCAAGAATTCATTAGCCAAAATAGGAAGGATAAATCAATTAAATCACGTTATTATGCAGCCAAATAGGAACCTGATTAATCAAACGTTCTCCGAATTTGTTGATCATGTCACTTTTATATTGATAAATAAATTATAACTTTGGTATTTTTGACGCATAACGTCATTTAGGATTAGATATCACATATATTAATTCATATATTAATTCATTACGCTAATGTGCTAATAAATAAGCTTATAGAGTTTATTATTTTTTTATATGGAACACGATCTTGGACGTCTGCATTATAACACAGACCGATCGGTCTTTTTTCTTTTTTTTTTTGCAAATAAAAAAATTTTTTTAGCTTTAAATTTGATATAAAAAATCATCTATTATATGAAGACCGGTATGAGGACTGGTCAGTTCTCAGGACCGGCCCTACTGTGCCATAAAAAAATGCAAGACCGTCGTCCGGTCCTACAAGCCCTGAGACCGACCCGAGTAGGACCGGACGACCGGTAGGACTGATGACCATCCTTAATTCGAACTGCTTCGCAGTTCGGTGATATTTCAAACCCCCCTACCCAATAACTATTATTTAGAAAAAATAATAAAATCTTTCTTATTATTGTGCCATAATATTTCAAATATTGACTCACATTGACTTTTATTTTGCTCGATTGATGAGTCAATTTCTCTCTCAATTACGCAAATCTATTAATATACAGTATATATACCCTTTATTTAGTCTTTTTATTTTACTTCTTTTTAAAAATTCTTCACCTTTTTATTTTATTTCATTTTTTTTTAAAAAAAAAATGGCAAATCTCAATAAAGACATACTTCTCTTGATATTAGAAGAATTACAATATGATAAAAATTCTCTCTATTCATGCCTTTTAGTTAATAAAATTTGGTGTGAAACTACCGTTCCAATTTTATGGAAGAATCCTTGGAAAGATCTGCCACGGGGAAAGGAGAAATCACAATCTAATGTATTCGTTTCACATTTATCAAATGAAGTAAGAGAAAAGTTAAAAAGAGAACATGGAATAATTTTACCAAAAGCGATGAAACTCTCATTTAATTATATTAGTTTTTGTAGATACCTAGAATTATATAGATTAGATAGGATAACTTTTACCATCAAAGATATTAAAATGTCCAAAATTCCCTTTATGAAACTTGAAATAGCGAGATTATTTATTAATAGAAATACAAGATTCACTCATCTTTATTTACATCAATGTGATCTTCAAACAAATCTTATTCCAGGTATTGAAATTTGTTTCTCAAAACTTAAGTTTCTTCGATCTCAACCTAGCAATTTTTTATGTGAATTATCTGAAATAAGCGAATCGATAGAGGAAATAGAATTTTATATTACAGAATATAATAATAAGGATAACTATGGAATAACTAAATTAATTGAAGCTCAAAAAAATCTTAATTATTTCAGTTTTACATATGGAAAAGGAGACAAATCACTTTGCAAGACTCTTGGGGATTCATTGATTAAACATGCGAGTACTCTTCAATATTTAAAAATAGATCTGGAATTAATCACAAAAATAACAAAGTCACTTTCATACCTTTTAAATTTATCTAATTTAGAAATAATAAATCCAAATAATCAAAGAGCTTGGTATCATATAGAAAATGTATCATTTCCTTTTTTAAAATTTTTAAAAACTCAACAGGTTTCAACTAAAAGTTTAATTGGCTTAATTGAAAATACAAAAGGTCATCTTATGGAATTATGTATTGATTATGAAGATAATGATGAAAATCTTATACAAGCAATTTATAAAAATTGTCCAAAACTCAAGTACCTTAAATTATCAATTACAAATAGTTCTATACGTAGTATTAAAGAATTAGATAATCTCTTAATTAATTGCCAATATTTAAATGGTTTAGTTATTTATATTCGTAAGAATTTTGATTGGGATAATTTCTTCAAATCATTAATTAAATCATCTCCAAATAGTTTATTAAAATTTAAACTATTTTCTTCTATTTGGGATAATTATAGTCCAGAATCTTTAAAATTATTTTTTGACAATTGGAAAAGTAGACATCCTATGTTGTTACATACCAATTTACCTAATAATGAAAAAGAAAAATTTGATTTAATTAAAAAATATGTAGCAGAGGGAATAATTATAAAACATGAAAATGTATCGGATAGAACTATATTTGAAGATTTTGAATGGACTTATCCAACTCAAAAATCTGTCTCTAAATTTGAATTTTTAGAAAGTAAACAAATAACTAATTTGTGATTGCAGTAAATAAAATAAAGTGTATTCAGATTTAGATGTTTGGGTTCACGTACCTGCTGATATTTGTTCATGAGTAGTATAATAAAATTTCAAATACAGTACATGCCATGATTAATATATAAAGAAGATTTAATTTTTATGTTTTGGTGTATTAAGATTTTTGCAAATACGAATAACATATATATGGTCGGTTCAACCGGTGAGTGAATTAGAAAAAAATATATTACAATCGATAGCAACATTTTCAATTTCGACGAATTTGAAAAATACTTAATTTTATTAAATATAAAACATAACTACAAAAAAAAACCTTAAATTCTTTTTTTGGATAAACTTAGTCTTATTATTCTTAAAAAAATAAAAAAATAAATTATATTCGTTTTATACTACCATGATTGCATATTAGCGGTAATTATCCGCACCCACCGCATCCACCACATCCGCCACATCCACCACATCCACTACTACATCCACCACCATCACCACAATTGACACCGTAACCGCCACATCCACCGCCGCATCCACCACACTTACCATGTGACTTAGTTACAGGAGTACTTTCGTTGACTCCACATACGCCTGAATACTTATACAGGCTACAAATACAAAAGATTTTAGAGTTTATAAAACTACAAATTTCAAAATAATATTGCTACTTACTTGTCCGTGTCTTTTCCTTTGTCTTTTTTATTATGTTTTCTATTCTTTTTATTGGTTGCTTTTCGATACTTTTTCAATCGATAAAGAACCAAAAGACCATAGGGTGGTACAATGACGGACATAACCTTTTTTGTTGTGGTTAACCAATACTTTGATGGACATACATGTGTGTACGGTTCATGATACTTCTTATACCAAGCTCGAGCCGTAACCGCAAACCCATTTGACAAAACTCCCTTGGTTAATGTATCATCATGATTAATAATACGGCCGATATTCTTTTGAGTGAACGCACGGTAAGATGATGCATGAATTTGATGTGTGTGCCAAGCCAGGTCAATATCAAGAGTGGGCACAAGTAGCGTATTTTGTTCTTTCATTAACGATAAGAACTTATTGTATCGTATTGTGGCATTTTTTTGAACCTCTATGCAATCAATCCATTTATTATTAACCATCTTTTCTGTAAATTCACGTTGTCGTCGCACAGCACTAATTAGGTCAATTGAAAATGGGGATGGAATGCCACTATAGGCAAATATTATTCGTCGAACAATTTTGGCCCTTACGTCTTTAAGTTTTTGTGTTTTTCTCAAATCTTTTATCTGTAGATTAAGTTGTTTAATAATATGCTTCCAGTTGCATTTTTTCCAATTAGTTGATTCTGGAAAAGTAAGATTACAAATGTGAGTGCTTTGGGCTGTGAATAATAAGAGAGAATCATTGGTAGCAAGTGTTTCTGAGTATGAGCCGTCCTTCAGATCAACCAAAGTACCACTGAATTAAAATAATTAACTAATGTGTTAAAAAATATGTATTTAAAATGTAAGATGCAAACTTAATTTTTCGGTTTTCATAATTTGGAAATGACCCGGCAACCCGGCTTTTAATTTTTTTTTTTCAAAAAATTTTATATGTAATATTCATATGAAATTTTTTTTTAACTTTTAAAAAAATCTTACCCGGTATACATAGTAGTAGCATAAAAAATTTTTTAAAATTTAACAAAAACTGATCCGGCCATAATATGAAAATCGAAAAATTAAGTTGTATGGCCTAACTTTGAAATAATAAAATTATATTTTTTACCCGATGTACTGAGTTTTATATTTATTCCAAGAACTAATGTCATCAATAAATCTTTTGGCACCTAGAGTTTCGACGGAATATGGTGCGCGGCATTTAGGACATTTCTCATCTGCCTTAATAGCCTTCATAAGATTCACGTAATTCATCCTATATACCAACATCGAGTTGAGAATTATATAAATTAAATAAATTAACACTAAGTTCGATTGAATATTTCCCTACCATGAAATTTGTACATCTTCCTTACACCAAGGACAATTTATTTTAAAATCAGAGCTATCATTTGGATCAAGTACCCAAGGTTGTTTGGTCCTTTCCGCCCAAATACTTTCGGAATTGGAATCAGTATGACCGTTATTTTTTTCCCAAATATCATGCTGGTTATAATAAGAAATTAAGAAATTAATGTTATTGAAATGAGCGAATAATATAGTAAGAAAAGACATTCACCAGTCGCTTCAGAGGAAAATCCGGGAATTTTTGTTGAGGATCGTAAATTCGAAGCATATCTTCATAGTATCGCAGTGGTGAAAGTAAATGTGAATGCCAGATATAGCAAACATCTAATTTGAAAATTTTATTAAGTGAAGAATTTATTGAGTAAAGAATAATCGGGTCCAAAAAGTTTTTTAATAAATAATTTCTTTTGTTCACCTATGGGCGGGATTGGCATATTATCATCATTAAAATTTCGACTACCCAGCAAATCCAACCATAGTATGTAGCGTTCCTGTGCACGTAACAAGTATCTCATATCAATCTGTTCATCTGGTTGTTCCAAATCCTTTAATTTCGTCAAAAGAGCTAAATGTGCACGCAACGTAGATGGATTTACTATATCATTAATGTCAAGCGCCAGAGGCTCTAATTCTTTCACGGGAAATTTTTCTTCGGACATTAATTTTATTTCATAAATTATTGAGTGTAGAGGCTAGATATTTATAAATTAATAAATCGTGATGTCGTATTCCCACATGATTTCTTTATTTGTGACACTTGGATTTCTAGAAATGAAATTGGACAACTTTAGCCTTCTCTTTATAAGTTCGCTTTTAGTAATATTTTATTAGATTTATTTTCTTTTTAAAAAAAAATATCTAAATTTATCGAATCGACTTATTTATAGTAAAAGAAATTTCTTATTATATTTATATTTTTATAAAATAGAGTAACGCGGATAAGAGATTATTTGTTCACATTTACATTTTGTCTTATTATTTGATTCAAAATAGAAGAGAGTCAACCAAGCTATAATTATTTCATATTTCAATATTGACATTTTCACGACGTAATGTTTACTACAATCTCGGCTGAAGAAATATTTTTCGCATCATGATTATTGATTGCGCCTCTGAAAAAAAAAAATTCATTTGAAGATATGTACAGTATATTAGATAAAGTAATTTATAAATTCGTCGAAATAGGACCCTAACACAGAAATCATTGTTCATAAATACTTGTTACTTTAAACTTTTTCAGTATCTAACTTTGTATGTTTAAGTAATTTTATATTTTAAGGAGTTCTTGAAATGTTTTAATTTGCGAAAAATTGGTCATTTTCTTATCTAGTTCACTAAAATAGCTATATCCGCCGGATAAAATCTAAACAGTAAGACTGCAAAGTGCACAATCAGCTCTCGATGTAACGAACTTTTCCGGGTACTGTATTCGTTACAAGATTATAGCGAAAATTTAAAGAATTTATTCGTTATAACAAATCGTATCTGATTGGCTGGAAATCACATGAAAAGAAAATTCATCTATGAACAAGTTTCTTGATTTTTTTTATATGACTATATTTCATAAAACATTCATACATATATTTGAAAAAGTAAAAGACGACACATCATTTGTTCCAACAATTGTTCTAACTATTATGAAAGTATTATTAAAATAAAAGAGATAATTCAAATAATTTATTAAATTTTGCTACAATTTATTTTAGTTTCCAAAAAAAAAAAAAATAGAAAACAATTTAACTATTTTTTCGACCGAGATTACATCATTATACATTCATATCATGTACTTGGATTAAATCAGTTTTTTCGAATTATTCTTAGAAATTATTTGATTAACTCTTTATTTCTATTAAGTATCCTGGATGTAAAAATTGTTCACTTTTGATTGAGAAAGTTTCTCTATTTTCTTTATCATTCCTCTATATATTCTTTTAACGGATGGAAAAAGTAATCAGACCCACCTATTTTATAGTTATCGAATCCGAACTATTCAATATTCATTAATCAACAAAATATTGTATATGCCAATAATATATAGTAAAAATAATATTCATCATTGGCTTTAATAATCCAAAAAGTTGTTATTAAAAAAGGTTATAGTGTAATAGAAATTTTTTTTTTTCGTTAATTTAGGAACGTAATTTATAAAATTCATTCATTCATCTTGTGCGCATAATATCAATAAAATTATTTATCTTAAAATTGATCCCAATTATAAATTAAACAATTCTATATTAAAATTTACACGTGAGAAAATGACCAACCCTTTATAAACATATACAGTCGGCTCTCGATATAACGAAGTTGGTGGTTTGGCCAATCAGGCCTTCGTTATAAGAAAATTCGTTAATAAAATATAAAATATAGCGAATTTCGATATAATGGGAAAATCTGGTATAACATATGAAACTTTGGTATATTGTGGTATCTTATGTTATGTACAACGTATGTTACACAAAATATCTTCGTTGTATTAAAAAAAGTTCGTTATAAAAAGAAATTCGGTATAAAAAGAGTCATTTTATTATGTACAGTTTATAGACTTACTTCGTTAAACGGTATACAGCATTTAATTAGTAATATTCGGTATAGCAAATTTTTTTTTATATGCTAAAATTGGCACAACACTAAAGATTCGTTATACCAAATAATTCGTTATATCAAAATTCGTTATAACGAGAGCCGACTGTACAAACATATATAGCGATAAATACTGTATATCAGTGATTTATCTAAAAGAATGTCCGAATACGAAATATATTTATTGTTAATAACTGAAAGTCATTTATTGTGGTTCATAAAAACAACTCTGATGTTTTCATTGAATCTAGTACATATTCCTCTTTTATCAGTTTCGAACAAAGTCATAGTGCGGGCCAAAATTTCCTCAAACGGTAATAGTGCAGGCAGACTATATGTTAGAATTACCGATCACGTGCACTCGAGTTAAAAATCTTGAGAGCAAGTCCAAGCTCTAGACCTCTAGTCTAGAAAAGGAATAGAAATAATTATTAATTATTAGCAACTTTTCATACTATTATTTTAACTTAATTAGAGATTCTATATTCTATAGTAAATATAATGGCATTATTTACAAGTAACTGATGGTGGATCATCGAATTGCTTCTTGTTACTAGTTAATCTCCTGAACTATATTACTATGAAATTTCAATTCATGAAATAATTTTATTGAAAGAATATTCAAAATATCAGTCACAAAAATAATATTCGAAGACTCTGATTGATTAATTTTATCCAATGCGCATGGAATCTAGCTTTTATTATCCAATTTGAATGACACATTGTTTGTTTTTACTTTGATAGTGAACATAAGAAAAAAAAAATGATGCCAAATATGTATATATATATGTATATTAGTATATACTGTATGTATATGCTGAAACAGATGATTTTTTTACTTAGAGTTACACTACATGGACCCGGTTCCTGTGGTAACATGAGATTCTAATTGTACGGGAAATATAGGATCAAGTAAAGAGTTAAACTAGAAATTAAAAAAAAAAAGTAATAAAAAAGGTTTGGTTTGATCGGCTCTCATGAAAATTTTCGGGATGATAAGTTAGTCAAAAGGACTCAGATGTCCGTCCGGCACGTGATGATTGATGATGTACAACAAATAAATCTTAAAACAGCACTTAATAAATATACAAACAACTCCCTATCCTGTCCTCTTGGCGCATTTCGGATGAAAATTCCGAGTTCATTAAAACGCAGAAAACGGAGTCGCATGAACTCATGTTTGATCCTTTTTGAACCGAGATAGTTAAATCGAATTAACGTACGTAATCGATCAGCTGCAGGAAATCTAGGATAACATAATTACGTCCATTGCCGTGTAATTAATATTACTGTATATATAAAAATTTTTTTTTTTTTTTTTTTTTGCAGTATCGTAACCGTCAAAATTTTTTGAGAAACTGACCACATGACCAAGTTTCCGGAGAATTTTTTTTTTGTAATGCATTTTTACACCAGAAATTTCCATGTAGTGTGCCTCAAACTCGGGTAGTATATCCGTATATTCCGAGACTTATTACCTAAATTATGAAACAAGATTTCTATTTTTCATAGTATTTATGAAAATTATACTTTTATAGGATAATTGATATCATTGTGTTCGTAGATCTGAATTAATTAGTATTCTCATTGATTTCATTTGCGTACACAGAGATCACTTGATAGCAAATGTGCATAATTAAAAAGGAAATAATTTCAAATGATTAATGCATGCCACAGATCTACAGTTATTTTTATGTTTCAAATATAAGTCCGAGTTTTATAATTATTTAAGGGTTCCTCAACTATCCCTTTGTAAGAAATTCATTCTATCTTCATGATGATTGATGAAAATGATCATCAGTATAATCCTAAAGCAATTAAAACTTCGACTTCTTGTGAACAAATTGTTTCATTAAATGTTAATGATCGAATATTAAGCAATCATTTAGGATCTACCTCTTTGTCGTCACAAACTCAATCTTGGGAGTCTATTTTAGAAAAATCTATAAATGCTATTGTATCCATAAAAGCAAATTGTGTAAGAAGTTTTGACACAGAGGAATCCGGTGAGTATTTGTTTATCTTACTTAAAAAATATAACACAAATATAACACAATTTTCAAACTTAATTTTTTTTTTTTAATAATTTTAGATGAATATTTTGCTACGGGATTTATTGTTGATAAAGAGAGAGGGATTATTTTATCAAATCGTCATGTTGTTTCACCAGCACCTATTGTGGCTCAAGCTATATTTAAAAATTATGAAGAAGTAGAATTAAAACCAATATATCGTGATCCAATTCATGATTTTGGATTTTTTAAATTTGATCCATCCAAGATTAAGTTCATGGATCTAGTACAAATCCCTCTTTGTCCGGAAAAAGCAAAAGTTGGAATAGAAATAAAAGTTGTTGGAAATGATAATGGTGAAACTTTATCAATTTTATCTGGTACTTTAGCAAGACTTGATAGAAGGTAAGAATTTATTGTTATTATTAGAAATTTATAACTTTTACACTAATTATTTTAATTATTTTAATTACATTTAATAATAAGAGCTCCAATGTATGGTACTGGAAATTATAATGATTTTAACACCTTTTATTTACAGGCAGCATCTGGAACTAGTGGAGGTTCTTCAGGTAGTCCAGTGCTCGATATTGAAGGAAATGCAGTTGCTCTCAATGCAGGTAGTACAAGAGAAGCATCATCTAGCTTTTACCTTCCTTTGAATAGAGTAAAAAGAGCTCTCAAGTATATTCAAGAAGGAAAAGAAGTTCCACGTGGAACTCTTCAAACAGAATTTGAATATAAACCTTACGATGAACTCCGACATTTGGGTCTTAAATCAACTATTGAAAAAGAAATTCGTGAAAAATTTCCTGAAGAAACTGGATTATTAGTTGTTCGTATTGTTTTACCAAAAGGTCCGGCAGATGGTCTACTTATACCCGGTGATATAGTTATTTGTGCAAATAAAAATATGATTGCCAATTTCACACAATTATTTTCAATAATTGATGATTCAGTTGGAAAAGATATTGAATTAACAATATGTCGTGGAAAAGAACAGATAGATGTTAAGTTAAAAATTCAAGATCTTCATTCTATAACACCAAATCGTTTCGTTGAAATTGGTGGTAGTATAATTAATGAGTTATCATATCAACTTGCTTATTCTTATTCATGGTCTGTTGGAGGTCCATATATAGCTGAAAGTGGTTATATGTTTAATTGTGCATCAGTTTGGTGCATGAGTATCATTACTAGTGTTAATAATATCCCCACACCAAATTTGGATGAATTTATCAATGTTATGAAAACTTTGTCAGATGGTGCTAGAGTACCAATAAAATATTATCATTTATCTAACGTTAATAATGAATATACTTCAATTATATGTGTGGATAGACATTGGCACAAATTTAAAATAGCCGTTCGTGACGGTACGTATTTAATAATTACTTTGAACTTTTTGCTTTTAATTTATATGTTAACAATATTTATTTATTATAATTTAAAGATACTACTGGATTATGGAATTATGAGGAAATGCCTCCTCCTTCATCTATTCATACATATAAACCTGAAACAGCGCAAATTCAAACTTTGGATGAATCATTACAACCTGCAGGAAAAATTTGGCCTTCGCTCGTTATAGTTAATTTTTGTTTACCATATAATGTCAATGGATTAAGAAATGGACAAAATACACAAGTAAAAACTTTTGGTTTATTTTTTATTTAAAAAAACTTTATTATTACATAGCTTTTAACCTTTCTTTATACCTTTTTTTTTTATCATATAATTTACTAAGTTTTATGGTGCAGGAATGATAGTATCTACTGAGCCACCTTTAATTGTATGTGATCGATATACAGTACCAATAAGCGTTGGTGATATTTTTATCACCTTCGCTAATAGTATTATTATACCTGGAAAGTTAGTTTATCTTAACCCTTTATATAATTATGCTATTATCACATATGATAAAACATTATTAGGAGATACACCTGTCAAAGCCATTGAATTGAGCGAAAAAGAATTAACGCAAGGCGATTCTGTTTATTTAGTAGGAATTTGTGGTGATTATACACCTATAGTAAAAAAAACTACCGTGAAACGTATTTCAAATGTTTATATTTCAAAATGTTACCCTTTAAGATGGAGAGCTGTGAATTTTGAAGATATAGAATTGGATGATTATGTAGAATCAATAGGTAGTAATAAGATTTTATTTATATTCACTATATTCATACCAATAATAACTAATAATTTTAATCTAGGTGGTGTATTATGTGACAATGATGGGAATGTACAAGGATTATGGTTAACTTATTCTTCACAAGATAGCAATTATAAAGACATCACACATAAATGTGGATTTTCAATATCTTTAGTAAAACCAACTTTAAAATCATTTAAAATTGATGAGGTTCCAAAATTACATAGTCTTGATGTTGAATTTTGGACAATACAAATATCAAAAGCAAAAGACTACGGTTTATCAGATGAATGGGTTAGAAAAGTTGAATCTATGCCGAACACAAAAAATAATATGTTAACTGTATTAAGTATACTTGATTCAACAAGTCCTTCAGGAAAATTATTAGAAGTGGGTGATATTATTTTGACAATAAATGGTAATATGGTAACAAAAGTATTTGATTTGCCTACGGCCTTTCATTATTCGGAAGAAGTTGATGTGGTAAGTATTTAATAATTTTTTTTTAAAATCATAAATATATATTTCATTTTAATTATAATAACTTGTTTGTTTGTTACAGTTAATATTACGTGATGGAAAAGAAATGAATATCAAAGTAGCAACAACCCCACACTACGGAAAAGAGACAACAAAGATCATAGGGTGGTCAGGTGCAATTATACAAGAACCATATGAAGCAGCATTAGAACATGTTAAAAATGTACCAACAGGGGTATATGTATCATTTAGATCTGATGGTTCGCCATCATTAAAACTAAGCCAAGGGGTTTGGATTACCGAAATACAAGGAAGAAAAGTGAGCGATCTAGATTCATTTTTAGAAGCAATATATGCACACGAAAAAGAAATTAAAGAAAAACCCGAAGAAAATAATGATGGATATGTGCGTATTAAAACTGTCAATAATACAAATGTTACGAAAGTTGTAACGATGAAATTGGATCCACATTATTGGGGTATTTGGCAGTTAGTTGAAGATAAAGAAGCAAAGACGGGATGGAAATTTATAGAATCTTAATAATTTTTGTATTTATTGTCCGGGGCAATGCGGAGGTCCGAAGACGAAACTACAAATTTTGTTTATCTCCTGCAAAACATCCTTTCACGAAAATTACCACCGTTTCTTTTTGAAAAATCTCTCGGCATCATGTTATTTCCTTTTTGATTCTTGAAATGTGTTTACTTCAGCCCTTCGGTTGCGACGGACTTTAACAGTTTCCGTTTTCCTAATTTATTTATTAGATATTTTTTTATTTTTCTAGAAAAAAATTATTATTTATTTTATATTTTTGTATTTTTTATTACTGTTGTATGTATGATAACTTCATATGATCGTAAAATCATAATCTTCTTCATATTAAATTAAACAATCATAGAATATAAATATACAATAACTTCGATATTTCAATCCCAATAATAAGAAATTTTGAAAATTTCGATTTTCGACAACTTTGATAAATCAAGAATTTTACATCTCAAGTTGAAACTTGCCCTGAATTTATATACCTACAAAAAAGTATATTAATTATTACATAAGTTTATAAGTTTATTTGTTTTATGTAACTTTTCTGCTTCCTTATATATGTGAACTACCCGTAACGCTAGGGTGCGCGGTCAACTATGTAAATCAAAAGTATATCAAGTTACCTAATATTTTACATACTACGGTAGTTAATATTTTTAGAGTTTAAATTTGATTAACGAAATTTTCATAATAAAAAATGACCCATTTTTTTTTTTTGGATGCACAGATCGAACAACTTTCTCAAATATTTTGACACTTATTAGTTTCTCCAAACCATATTTACAAAATTATGAAGCCTTTTTTTTACGTTAACTAGTAAGTTACTATTTTACAATTTGAACTTTAAGTAGTTTGTCTATCTTGAAGTCTGATTTTTTTTAGGAATTTTATTATTAATGCAAGAAATGGCCTCGCGTAACTTTGTTAATAAAATCGTATCCTTAATCTTTATATGCTTTTTTTCTCAAAATGCAGAATCGTTAAAGCTGCACATCTAATTGAACATGAAATATATACATAATGGGTAGTCAAAATCATGTCGTATTATCCTTTGCTAAATTAAAATCATTTGCATTATCATTATTACATTATTGATATTATCGTCATTATATTAATTTGTATATATTGCATTTGTGATATTAAAATTTTTTATATTGTCATTATTATAAAAAAAATATATTTTTTATATATAAACAGATAACTTCATATTTTTATTTACATGCCCAACGCGCAGAACATTTATATCACGTGACATTTACTGTAAACTCGAAAATTCTCAGACTAACCACATCGAGAAAAAATTTTTTTTTTTTATTCCTTTTATTCCCGAGACGGCAAGACCCAAGCACGTTGTTTGGCGTTGTGTCTTTTTATTTATATAGTTAAGTTATATGCTTTTAAGGATAGTACTAATGTGTCGTTCTTGACCTGTGCAACGGGTACTTGCGCATAATAGATGAGGTCAGATGATGCCACAGGTAAGGTACTTTCGCAAAATCTAGATTTATTTGTACAACAGTACAACTGCAGTAATTAACTATTTAAATACTCCTTACTGGGGCGCTCTGCTCTTCCGCAAAATGATTGACGAAAATGAAGATCCTCAAGCTGCGGCCGAACAATTGAATTATAATGAACGAATAACGAGTGATCATCTAGGATCCAACTCTTTATCAGCACAAATGACGAAATCTTGGGAGCCTATTTTAGAAAAAGCTATAAAAGCTATTGTATCCATAAAAGCAAATCGTGTGAGGAGTTTTGATACCTCAAAATCTGGTAAGTCCTACATGACACTAAATACGCCAGAGTTTGGGAAACTTATTTGTTATTGATTTTTAGGTGAAAGTAATGCCACGGGATTCATTGTTGATAAAGAGAGGGGAATTATTTTATCAAATCGTCATGTTGTTTCGCCATCGCCTATTGTGGCTCAAGCTATATTTAGGAATTATGAAGAAGTAGAATTAAAACCAATATATCGTGATCCAATTCATGATTTTGGATTTTTTAAATTTGATCCATCCAAGATTAAGTTCATGGACCTAGTAGAGATTCCTCTTTGTCCAGAAAAGGCAAAAATTGGAATAGAAATAAAAGTTGTTGGAAACGATAATTGTGAAACTTTATCAATTTTATCTGGTACTTTAGCAAGACTTGATAGAAGGTACGAATTTATTTTTATTATTAGAAATTTATAACTTTTACACTAATTATTTTAACTTTAATTACATTTAATAATAAGAGCTCCAATGTATGGTACTGGAAATTATAATGATTTTAACACCTTTTATTTACAAGCAGCGTCCGGAACTAGTGGTGGATCGTCAGGTAGTCCAGTGCTTGACATTGAGGGTAATGCAGTTGCTCTCAATGCAGGGTCTGCAAGAAAAGCAACATCTAGCTTTTATCTTCCTTTGAATAGAGTAACAAGAGCTCTTAAATATATTCAAGAAGGAAAAGAAGTTCCCCGCGGAACTCTTCAGACAGAGTTTGAATACAAACCTTACGATGAACTCCGACATTTGGGTCTTAAATCAAGTATTGAAAAAGAAATTCGTGAAAAATTTCCTGAAGAAACTGGATTATTAGTTGTTCGTATTGTTTTACCAAAAGGTCCGGCAGATGGTCTACTTATACCCGGTGATATAGTTATTTGTGCAAATAAAAATATGATTGCCAATTTCACACAATTATTTTCAATAATTGATGATTCAGTTGGAGAAGATATTGAATTAACAATATGGCGTGGAAAAGAACAGATAGATGTTAAGTTAAAAATTCAAGATCTTCATTCTATAACACCAAATCGTTTCGTTGAAATTGGTGGTAGTATAATTAATGAGTTATCGTATCAGCTCGCGTATTCTTATTCATGGTCTGTTGGAGGCCCATATATAGCTGAAAGTGGTTATATGTTTAGTAGCGCGTCAGCTTCGCGCATGAGTATTATTACTAGTGTTAATAATATCCCTACACCAAACTTGGATGCATTTATTGAGGCTATGAAAACTTTACCAGATGATGCTAGAGTACCAATAAATTTTTATAATTTATCCAACACCAATAAAGAAAGAATGTCAATTATGCATGTGGATAGACATTGGCATAAATTTAAAATAGCTGTTCGCGATGGTAAGTTTTCAGTATTTATTTATATTTACGCTCTTTTAGCTTTTTTTTCATATAAAAATCATTAACTTGTTAAATTTTAAAGACACTACCGGATTATGGAATTATGAGGAAATGCCTCCTCCTCCATCTATTTATTCATATAAACCTGAAACAGCACAAATTCAAAATTTGGATGAATCATTACAACCTGCAGGAAAAATCTGGCCTTCATTTGTTACCATTAGTTTTCGTTTACCATATAATGTTAACGGAATTAGAAATGGACATGTAATTAGTTTACTTATTTTTTGTACTTTATTCAAATTTTATCTATTAACTTTTAATCATATTATTCATTAGTCTTGTGGTGCAGGAGTGATAGTATCCACCGAGCCACCTTTAATTATATGTGATAGATATACAGTACCAACAAGCGTTGGTGATATTTTTATCACGTTTGCTAATAGTATTATTATACCTGGAAAATTAACTTATCTTCATCCAATATATAATTATGCTGTTCTCACATATGATAAAACATTGTTGGGAAATACTCCTATCAAAGAAATTGAATTGAGCGATAAGGAGTTAGTGCAAGGTGATTCTGTTTATTTAGTAGGAATTTGTGCAGATAATTCGCCCGCGATGAAGAAAACTACTGTGAAACGTATTGCAAATATTGAAACGGCGAAATGCTACCCTTCAAGGTGGAGAGCTGTAAATGTTGAGGAAATTAGATTGGACGAACATGTAGAATCACTAGGTAATTTTAAGTTTTCTAATACTGTATCTATGATGTTCGTATGTTTATTAACTAGTTTTTTCATCTAGGTGGCGTATTATGTGATATTGATGGAAAAGTGCAAGGGTTATGGTTAACTTATTCTTCACAAAATGATAAGCATAACAACATTTCATTTAAGAGAGGTTTTTCAATATCTTTAGTAAAACCAACTTTAAACTCGCTTAAACTTGGCGAACTTCCAAAATTATATGGTCTTGATGTTGAATTTTGGATAATAAAAATGTCAAAAGCAAAATATTATGGATTATCGGATGAATGGGTTAGAAAAGTTGAATCTATATCAAATTCAAAAAACAATTTGTTACGTGTATTAAATATACTTGATTCAACAAGTCCTTCAGGAAAATTGTTAAAAGTAGGCGACATCGTTTTGACGATAAACGGTAATATGATAACAAAAGTTTCTGAATTGCCTACGGCTTTTCATTATTCAGAAGAAGTTGATATGGCAAGTATTTTTTAATTTATTTAAATAATATATATATATATACTTAGATAATTAATAATATTAATTTATTTAATATATAGTTAATATTACGTGGTGGAAAAGAAATAAATATTAAAGTAGCAACGACGCCATACCGTGAAAAAGAGGTAACATGGATCATAGGATGGTCAGGTGCAATTATACAAGAACCATATAAAGCAGCATTGGAACAAATTAAAAACGTACCAACGGGTGTGTACATATCATGTAGATTTCATGGATCACCAGCATTAAAATTAAGCACGGGAGTTTGGATTACCGAAATACAAGAAAGAAAAGTGAGTGACTTAGATTCGTTTTTAAAAGCAATACGTGCGCATGGAAAAGAAATTAAAGAAAAACCTGAAGATAATGATGGATATGTGCGGATTAAAACTGTTAGTGATACAAATGTTACCAAAGTTGTAACTATGAAATTAGACCTACATTATTGGGGTATTTGTCAATTGATTGAAGATGAAGAAGCATTATCAGGATGGAAATTTATAGAAGAATAGCTTTTTTTTTATTTTTATTTATTTATTTATTTTTAGACAAAAAAAATTCGAATCTTTTTTTATTATTTATAATTTGTTTTTATAAAATAACAATAATGATTTTTGACTTTTTAAACTAATCATTCATCATTTATTTATAACAAACATTTTTATACTGTTGGGCATTACTTTTATTGATGCATATTATGTATTTCGATTTAACAGAAAGTACGTTTTTTTGTTTCATTTTATTAAATAAATAGATGTTCTCGTGAAAAATTGAACCTATATTTAACGGAATTTCGTACAAAAATTATAATTATTAAAAATAAATATTGTCAATTTTCATAATTTCATTTTTTCACGACATAAGCGATATAATACATTTCATCCCTTTTTTTGAATAAAAAATTACATTGTAGGTCCTTTGGATGTTCTTAGTGTGATGCGTAAAATAAATGGAATTTTTATTGGTCGATTAAATTGCAGCATCATCAAATTTCTAGATCCAAAAATGTTTAATTTGGTTTATAAAAATTGTCTTTGAATAACATCAAAAATATACTCGTGAAATATCATGATTTACGGTGTAGTCGCAAAATAACATATGATATGTTTGGAGTCAACAAATTATTTAAGATAATAAAACTGAATACATTAAAAAAAAAATATTTATTATATGATAATTAAAAAATTGTGTATTAGTATACATAACATTATTACGAATCAACTTTCGTAAAAGTGATATACAGTATACCATTATAAATAACTTAAAATAACTTATGATAGTAACAATATTCTTCTTAATTAAAATTTTTTTCTATAAAAAGGATGTTCCTTCTTAATTCTATTTCTTAATACTTTTCTAAGAATTTTACCAGACGAACTTTTAGGAATTTTATCAATAAATAAAATACCACCACTCAATCTTTTATAAGGAGGAACACGTTTTTCAACATATCTTTTAATTTCTTGTTTTAATTGATCAGATTCAAGAACGTTTTGTTTTAACGAGATATAAGCGGCCGGACATTCGGTTGCTTCTTGTTCGGCGTAAACTCCGATTACAGCTGCATCATCAATTGATTGATGAGAATTTAAGATTGATTCTAATTCTGTTGGTGAAACTTGATGACCCTACGGAGAAATTTGAAAATTAAGTTTTGCGTGAACATAATAACGAAAGAATCAAAATATTTTTATTTACCTGATATTTAATCAATTCTTTGGAACGATCAACAATATAAAAGTTTCCTATTACGAAAGAATATAATTAGTATATTGTTGAATAAAAAATATATATATAGTATATTATTTAGAATTCAATCACTCACCAAATTCGTCGACTTTTGCTATATCACCAGTGTGAAACCATCCTTCGTTATCAATGCACGCATCGGTTGCTTCTTTATTATTAAGATAACCTTTCATGATGTTTGGACCACGAACACAAAGTTCTCCCTCTTGTTTGTATCCAAGTTCTTTTCCTTTTTCAGAAATAATTTTACATTCAACATTCGGAATAGGTTTACCAATAGATTCAATGGGGATATTTTCAGCATATTTAACAAAATGAGTAAAAGAATATTCAGTTGCACCATAAGATTGTCTAATTGGTACAAACTTTTAGCGAATGAATCGGATAATTCTTTACTTAAAGGAGCAGCACTACTTATGCATGATCGTAAACTTGATAAGTCATATTTTCTTGAAATTGGATCTTTAACTAATGACATAGCGATCGAAGGTACAAAATGAATTACATTGACTTTATAATCTTGAATTGTTTTACAAAATGTTGGTAAATCAAATTCAAAATTTGGCATCAAGACAACTGAAGCTCCTTTAAGAAGGGTTAAATGAATGAGCGTAATTATTGAATATATATGATGTAAAGGCAATACGCCGATAAAAATAGTACTTGAATTAACATCATCGTTATTACACCCAATTTGAGCTAAATTAGTAACAATATTAGAATGAGTTGTTTCAACTCCTTTATTCTTTCCAGTTGTACCAGAACTATAACTTAAATATGCTGTAGTCGATTTTGCTTCCTCTGGTGAATATTCAATGGGATTTACTTCTCTTTCAGATTTGAGGAATGAATAGAGTTTAATTTCATCAATTTCTTCATTACCAAATAAAAATATATTTGATCTAGGTATATTTACTGCGTCCGCTGCTTCAATCGCTTTTGAAAGAAGTGATGGAAATACAACAATATATTTTGCTCCAGAATCTTTTAATTGATAAGCAACTTCATCAACTGTATACTTTGAATCAACGAATGTTACTATTCCTCCTGCCGCAATCGTACCAAATATAACAGTTGGATAATCGACCTTAAAAAATAATTCGAAATATTTTTAGCACTTTACCAATTATATATTTCACAATTAATGAAACTTTCATACCTGATTTGGAGAAAATATTGCTAAAACATCTCCGCGATTAAATCCTGCTTTATCAATTAATCCAGCCGCCAATTTTTTGGAATCACTACTTAATTTATCAAGAGTTAGTTTTTCACCAGTTATACCGTCGATAAATGTTGCATCCTCATTCGCTTCATTTATCAAAGCTTGGTAAACTCCTTTCACAGGAATATCAATGTTCGTTGTTGATTTGAAAATCATCGTGGAATGTGGATGATAATAGGGGTTTTTTTTAAAAAAAATTGCGAATTTAAAACTTATTTAAATATTAAAACAAGAAGAGAAATGGAATAATGAATGGATAGGATGGCCTAAAGATGGATCATTGGAAACCTAGTTTTATCAACCTGTTCTCAACTTGGTAAACTTTGTGATTCAACAGTGTAATAGAACTTCTGGTAAATTTGCAAGGACTGCGGTAGTTCACGCTAACTGCTGTCTGATACAAAATCGAATATGCGCAGTGGCTCGTAAACCAGATATCGTTTTAGTCGATTGTAGCAATGTCCAACGAAAAGAAGGGAAACCTGTAGTACGTTGGAGCGATATTCACGTTGTGGGTGAAATAAAGCGTACAGACAAAAATGACAACGTAAACACGGATCTAGAGCTGGCGGGATATGTTCGTGAAATTTTTAAATAAAACGGATAATCCACATCGTTTCCTAGCATCGCATAATTGATGTTATTACTATACTTTCACTAATATTATTTTAAATGAAAAATTATAGATTTATTGCAAAAAATATTATACAGTAAAATTTGATATACTGATACTTTAAGTTCAAATGATAGATAGTATTTTATACATGATGTGAATTCATTGTTATTTTATTAATATAGAAATAAAAGATAAATGCAAAGCTCAGGACTTTTCTTGTAATACATGACAATTTTTTCTATACTAATATACATAATTTGAATTTGTATTATGCATTAGTTACATTATAAATATGCCATTTTGAAAATTTCTAATCAATTTCTATAATTTTAAAATTTTCATAAATGTGGAATATATTAGCTTTTTCTTGAATATAACTTTTTACTGATTGAGATTGGAAGGTCACAATATTCTTTTCAGGATGATATGAAAATATATTGCTGTCCAACACTTCATTTAATTTCTCAGCCCTATCAAAATAATTCTTAAATTCTAAAAAGCTGAGCTCATTGGACTTCAACAAATCACTTATAAGACTTTTTCCTAATTCGTAATATTGATCATTTGGAAGGAGTTGTGCAGATTTAAATTTCTTCTCAACTTTATCTAAAACTTGTTGTTTAATGACTGCAGAAAAAGGGCAGAAGAAGTTATTAAGCAATTGATCCAGAACAAAATTATGTAAACTTGAATTTGTAAAATGATG
Organism: Rhizophagus irregularis; assembly: GCF_026210795.1. NCBI lineage: Eukaryota > Fungi > Glomeromycota > Glomeromycetes > Glomerales > Glomeraceae > Rhizophagus > Rhizophagus irregularis. Next base: position 2,457,130 of record NC_089449.1, on the reverse strand, counting down.
AAACTAATTCCTACTTTCGAATTTTTGCCCAGCCAAAAAGTCATCCGCCACAATTTTTTGCTCTATGATACGACCCCCAACTAAATCAAATAATTTTTTCGCATATACTTCCTTGATCTTGCGCTTTTTAATCAAATATTCCATCGATTCTTCCTCGCTAAGGTCGCCAATTTCCATTACAGGTGTTTTTGCACGCGACCAGGCACTGCGGGCTAAAATAAGAATTATAATCTGTAAATACCATTTTTTCAAGAACACAAAAAAATCATGTCATACTTACATTCCATCCTCTGAGGTACACTCCCTTCGCTGCAGACAAATACAGCGATGTATTTTCGATCATCAGCACTGTGTTTCGCGTCATCTTGGAGAATGTCCAGGATTTCTGGATTTTTATGAACCAAGTGACTAACATTGTCGTAAACAATAACCATTGGCTTATTTTACTTGGCTTTGTACACTTCGCTAGCGTGTCTGAAGGTTTTCAAAGCTTTTGCACATTCAGAAAGCTTAGGTGTATCTATTACAAAGAAAATAGGAATCAAAATGGTTATTATTAACAATAAAGTAATGATGGAAACTTACCATCCGATTTGATTTTACGCAACCATTGTCCAGTAATAGAAATTTTCTCAGATGCGAAATTAATTGCTTTCCCAAAAGCCTCATCTAATCCACTTAAATCCGCGGGGATATCAACATATATAACGCCACACCCAACCTCACTTGAAGCGATCCTGGCTAATGTAGTTTTTCCTGTCCCGTGTTCACCACAGATCAAATGATAATACGAATGATTTTTATGTGGTTGAAGAATTTTTTTAAACCGTTCTATAACTTGAGGTCGAGAAACGAATTCATCATCTGAGATATCAATTTTAGGTTGAGTGCCCTTTTCCACGGTTTTGTTTAAAAGATTCTCATTATACAAGCTACGAATCCAAGCGAATATGACATCTCCTGATACAAAAAAGAGAAGAATTGATACCACAAAGGCCACCCCATTGGAAAGAATAATAGACCAAATAGACGTTTTGGAGATGCGGAGGGGAGGTGAAGAGATTGTAAATGATTTCCAGAAATAAAAATAAAAAAAAAGATGCAACATCAGAAACATGAATATAAATGTAGATATAAGTATATATTTTTTGCATCGTACTCGATTATTAATGAAGGAAGACATTAGAAACGAATATAAAAGAAGTTCGAGAGAGTTTCTTGGGAGATAAAAAGGAAGAAATTTTGTTCCAATAAAAGAAAAAGAAGACTTGTTTTGAAATCAAAAAAATTGATCAATTTTATACTCATCAAAAAGATTTGATCAAAATCGGCTTATTGAAGGTGTATCATTATAAACCTTTCTGACTATAGACTCTTGTAGTGACGTACGTAATACAGCAAATAATAATAATAATTCTTATTATATTCAAACCTATCATGATAAACTGCATTTGATTATCATAATGAGACGATAATAACTTATCATAACAAATTGTATTTGATTTAGTATTTAACAATTGCAAGCATGAATAAATCAAATAATCTCACTCATTAATTATTAAGTTAGTCGAAAAAAGCACATGAAAAAATGATTAATACAGTTACTCATTAGGTTGTAAATTAATTAAATTAATCAAATGACTCAAGAAAAAGAAAAATGATTATAGAAACATGAAGATCGATTCGGGGGTATTTATTAAAAAAGTTACGTAATTTCATATCGTACGACAGCATAGTTAAAAATCCGTTTATTGGTCAGATTTCACATGATGATAAACACAGTGATAAACAGATTACCAATAAAAATTTATGATCGCACGTGATAATTAATTTTAATAAACCAATAAAAATTAATTACATATCGTAAAAAAAAAATCTACAGCTAATACAAAAAATTTATAAAATACAAGTTCTTTAATTACATTATACCATCTATTTAATTAATCCACTTTCTGAATGAAAGCTAACATAATTAGAATTACTATAAAATTAAATGATTTACACGTATAATCTAAATTTTTGAAGATATAATAATATTTATTTTTAATATTAATAAATATTTAAAAGTTACTGTAAATTTCCTATTAGTATAATGGAGTAAATTATTATTAAAAAAAAAAATCAAAAAATTATTAATTAAGAAAAAATTCATTTTGAAAATTTTGAAAGTATTTTTCCTTTTTTAAATTTTATGAATTCTTTGATAAAAATTTTTTTTGGATAAAAAAAGAGATATAAAGATAAAATAAATTAATAAATATAAATTTTTTAGAAAAGAGAAAAAAATAGATCAAAATGGAAAACCATTATTTCCTTTATATTTTTATGATTTTTTTTTAATTTTTTACGAAAAAAAATTTTTACAAAAGGAGAAAAAAAGTAAATTAAAAAGGAAACCCATTTCCTTTTTTCATTTTTGTAAATTTTTTTTTTCATGAAAAAAAAAATTTTAACGAAAAGAGAAAAAAGTAAATCAAAAATGGTAGGGTATTTCCTTTTTTATTTTTATAAATTTTTTTGATTTTTTTTTTCAACAAAAAAAAGTTTTTTTACGAAAAAAGAAAAAATTAAAGCAAAAATGGAAAGTTATTTCCTTTTTCAATCAAAAAAAAATCTAAAAAACGTTAGCTTCGCTATTTTTTTTTTTTAAGGTTCAACTAAACGTTAGCTTCGCTATACTAACATATATATAAAATTATCTGAGACTTTTTCATCCAAATTTGGACTTATGGTTAGATCAAATGCAAAATCTAACCCATAAAAATGCACTAACTAATCCATAAAAACGAACAATTTTTCACAATTTTTCATAATTTTTCATTTTAAGATATGATTGTCAATGATCTAATGCATTCCGGGATATGATCATTCATCATTTTGGCACAAAAAAATCTATCGAATTATTTGATATGAGGGTTAATAACGGTTGATTTTTCATATTTAATAAAAAATCCAAAATCAGTTCAGTCTAGACGTTAAACAGAAGTCTCATTCAGATTAACATTTGAATATACTTCTTTATTGCACTACCTTTTCAAGAGTTTCTTGGCAGAATAATTTCATATTTAATACTTCCCATGTTTAGAAATATTTAAATATTTTCTTTGTAACATAATTTAGAAATTTCCAGTTTCTCATTATTTATTAACGATAGATGGTGATGATTTACGAAGTTCATTAACAGAATGATACTTTCAAATATAGTAATAGTTAAATGGACTTTTAATCTTTCCTTATTGTAACCTGCTGTGTAACATGCTGTTGAAATCTTTGTACGTTATCACTTATTTGATCACGCGTTGATAATGTGGTAAAATAAGTAGTGATGCTGACATAGTTTTAGCTATTGTTAAAATCTGTAATAAAGTTTAAACGATATTTTGTTAAAAACCTATGTTTAAAGTTATGTATATATGCATTTAATATAGAATAATAACAAAATGTAGAAAATTTTTAATGAAATGTCTCATTGTAATAAAATTAACTTTTCGGTGATAGTAAGCTCCACGTATTGGAGTCTACTTCAACAACGTTGGTTTTTTGCTTTAATTATAATCCTGTTAAAACCCATCAGTTAAGTAGTTTGATATAAAAATAAATGGACTAATATTATATATTGTTGTTGTATGAACACGTTATGCTTAACATTTGTACACTAGAACTATTAATAAAAAAGTAATCAAATTCATTGTAAAAATTAGTTTAATTATTTCTTATAATTGTATGAAAAAAAATAATTTACGTTTGTATTATCATATTCAGTTTGTCGTAGCAAGATCGTTTGTCAATAATTTTATTTCATTCATAAACTAATCATCCAAATCCGCTAGTGACTTGTTTCAAAAATATCATGACCTACAACAAATATTTTAATAGTTTAATACTTTTTCTTGCAAGTATATCTGAAAATGGTTTGACAGTGAAAATATTTCATATAAGCGGGATTAATGACGAGGACTTCTAATTATATTTAACATGTGATTAATTCGCTGTATCTGCTGCTGTAAAATCTACCGATTTCTCCGCCCTTTTGTCATGGATGACTCTAAATGCTGCGGCTAAACCGAAACATACCTATGGTAAACTAGTTTCTCCACAAGCCTGAAATCCGAAACTTCCGATCCTTCCAAACTTCCGAAATTTTGACAACTTCTAAAGCTAAATTAGCTTATTTCATAACGCGCACAGAAAGCGCAGTAACCGCAATTTTATTTATGCGGTTTAAATATATCCGGTTTCTTTTTTACGCCCAAAATTCGCGTACTAGGTTGGAACGCCTTCTTCTAGTTGATCAGCGGGTTCTCATGTAGCCTCAGTATCGGGGTATCGCTCCCACTTAACCAGGTATTGGTGACCTTTCCTAATGCGATGCCGTAATATCCTCTTATTACTGCGGTAGGTCAAAATCATTTATATGGGGGATTTACGCTATACAAGGTAATACATAAATTTAGCTAGATGCAGCATTTGGACGAAATTACTGAGAATTGTGAAAATCAAATCATATTAACATTTTTTAGTTTTTTTTTTTTTTATTTTTTTTTAAAAAAAAATTAGGTTTGGTCAATGTTTCAGGTTTCAGAGAATACGGGGAAGTCTGAAGTTTCGGAATTTGACCCAAAAGGCAAAATATTTCGCAAATCACAAACCAGTTTCGCCTTCAACATTAGTGGCTCGTCACACGACTTTTCATGTTAATTTTAAAAGATTTATTTGATTTATTATTTGATTTTGTTTATCCCCTAATGTTTCAAGTATAATAATATAAATCATTTCAGGAATTATTATACTATTGTATTGTATATAACAATAACATGCCTTATTAAAATTTTATCGTTTCAAAAAGTATTTACATTTTCTTATTAACATGTCAATACTTAATTCTGATCCTCGCGTTTGGTTAGAAAAAGCAATTGCTGAAAAATACCTTAAATATTATGAATATAATGAGTTTGATAATATAGAAGCAATCAGCCATAGTTGTTATGGAAGTGTTTATCGTGCAAAATGGAAAGGTATTAATATGGCTCTAAAATATTCAGATAATTCGACTATTGAGGAATTCGTTAATGAGGTAGTAAAGTATTTTTTATAATACAGTAAATTTTATTTAATATAAAAGATTCTTTAATTTGGTTTAAATTTTAATAGTTACGGTTGCAACTAGAAGTTCATTATCATGAAAATATTATCCGATTTTATGGAATCTCAAGCAAACAAACAAACAAATATTTGCTAGTTATGGAATATGCTGATGGCGGAACATTGCAATCCTATTTGAAAGAAAATTTTAAGAAACTTGAGTGGGGCGATAAGTATCGATTAGCTCTTCAACTTGCAAGTGCTGTATCATGCATGCACAATGAGAGAATTGTCCATTGTGATTTGGTAATGTGACAGTAATTTTTTTTGTCTCTATTTTTACTTTACCTGTATTATATAATTAATAAATATTATTGTTTTAGCATTCACAAAATATACTTGTTCATCGTCATAATATAAAGCTAGCTGATTTTGGTTTATCAAGAAAAATTAATGATTTATTAACAGATGCGCGTGGTGTTATTCCCTATGTTGATCCACAATATTTGGATAGTATTGAAATCAAAAGCCTAAATGAAACTTACGACGTTTATAGCGTTGGAGTTCTTTTTTGGCAAATTTCAAGCGGTTACATTCCTTTTGAAAATGTAGATTATGATGCAAATTTGATTATGGACATTAAAAAGGGACGGAGAGAATATGATGTCAAAGATACTCTTATTGAATATAGTGACCTATATAAAAGTAAGTATAATTAATTATTGGGCAGAGACGTGACGAATATCGGTCAAGACTACCCAATATTCAACGATATTTCCTAAAAATTTCATATATATGTCCCGACATATCGTTATATAAAGGTTTGACTGTATTTAAATTTTCTAATATCTTTGATTTTTTAATAGAGTGCTGGGAAAGTGATCCAAATAAACGACCTACTATGCAAAAAATTGTCGAATCTCTTGAAGCAATAATTTTTGAAAACAAGAAGATCGATGATACTACTTTATACGATAAATCACAAGACCATACAAGCGCAAGTTGTATAAGTGATTCTACAAATGACATGCCTAGTGATGATTTTAGATTATGTTTAAATCAGTCAATGGAGGAAAATGTGCGTAATTCGGATATAATAAATCGATTAGAAAATATGTCAATATTATCTAATAACATAGAAAACACTAAAATATGGACAAGAAAAGATATAACATGTACCTTAAGAAACAGACATAGTCTAAGTAACTATATAAAACAAATAAGTCAGAGATCGTCCGATATTAGTGTTGATAGGGCAATAAGACGGAGAATGTACCGACGAAACCAGAGATTGTATAGGGCTAGTCTTTTTAATAGGGCTGGTCTTTTTAATAGGGCTGGTCTTTTTAATAGCTGGTTTTTTTAATGGGGCCGATCTTTTTAATGGGGCCATGGGGCTGATCTTTTTAATGGGGCTGATCTTTTAATGGGGCTGATTTTTTTAATGGGGCTACGTTCTACTAAAATCCGACTGTTGGAACTGAATGAACTTATAATAAATATTGGTTCAATTAATAATCCCAAAAAACACACTGAGGTAAAATTGGAATTTCTTATTGCAGTTATGACTTACGAGTTTCGTTGTTTGACTTAACTGATGAGTTTTCTAGATTAGTAACGATTAACATGTTAACACCCCCGTTTTTTAAGCTTTTTAATTTATATAAATGAGAAATGTTCAAGTTCATTAAAAGAAAATTATGCTAATTTAATACTTGATAATTGTTTTTTATTCATTAATTTAGAAAAGAAAATATTTTAAATTACTCGGCACAAGAGTAATTGTTTTATCAGGCTTAGATAATTAAATAGAATTTATACAATACTAACATAAATCATCAAATAGCAAATCCTGATAGCAAAAATTTAATTCACGTATTTTTAATAAAGATTTGCATAATTGTAATAAATATTTAAGTACCGTATATATAATAAAATATTTATGTTTCATATGAAAATTTTATGAATCGAAACAAATTCTAAAAATTGTATTGATATTGCGAACCAAATTTGCAGAGTAGAAGGTTGGAAAATGTAAAAGGTCTTCTCAGAGTCGCCAAACATGGAAATGGATTTAAAATTTCATAATGAATTTCGGGACCTTTTCGATTAATTACAAAAAAATTTTAATGAGTAATATACTCAGCCAGTCAAAAAACTTATGGTACATCGAGTAAATATAATTGGATGGATTGAATGTAAATTACATCAAAGAATTTTTAAATTTTAAGCCGGAATTTTATGGTCTCTTTATTAAGAAATTTCAAGAGGTAAAGTAATTGGGTATGATTCTCGGCTAATGAATAATAATAAGTATTCTTTTATCTGACCGTATTCGTTTGAATTATTTCGTATCGAAGATCAAATAAAATTAAGAATTTATCATTTTAATTATTATTTGCTTTTGTTTAACGTCAGGAATTATAAAGTTTATGTAATCGTTATTAAAAGTCATTAATAGTATGTTCTTATTTATATATACTGTAGTATATAACGCTGCAAATATAATATGTATATATATTTTTTATTCTAAATACACGTATTTTTTTTAACTATGAATATTTTGAAAAAATAAAAAAAAATTGGATGAGTTTTTTAAAAACCTTCGTAGTTCGTATTAAATTAAATCAAATATTATATGCATTTATAAGAAACACTTTTACTAACACCTTTGAAATTTTCTTGTAGTATTCCAAGTAAAATCATCAAAATCCAAAAATCTATAAAGATAAAATCATATACCGAATAGGGAATCACAATACAATAAAGGATCGAAAGAAGTAAATATTGCTAACACTAATTATAGAAAGAAAGATCTAGCAGTAAAAATTACTGCTGTTTGAAAAGGGCATAAGTAATTCATTAATCCATTCTCGCGGTGCGAGCTAAATTATTACAATATACCGCATCGTGGGTAACATTTATTCTTATCTTTAACCTAGTACAGCGAGTTTTCGGTGAGAAAATCGGAAAAAATTATGACTTTTAACGAAACATTTTCTAAAGTTTCGTGCTTTTCTTTTTTTAGGCGTGTTTGGACATGGATTTCGGTAGAAATTAGTCTTTTTTAGCTATTTTTTAGCAAAACGTTTACTAACGTTTTATTTTTTATTTATAGGCAGTAGGTTTTCTCTAAATGTGAATTTTGGTGAGCGAGTACTTCCGTTTACTTAATTCGTTTTTTTCTTTTTATTCTTTGGCTCTTTCTTTGGCTCTTTGGGGTTTCCTTATTTTTTGCTAACTTTCATAAAGAAAAGTGTTTATTAATGGTTTGAAATCGTTATTTAATAATATTTGCATATTTTATCAATGACAAAATAAATGTAATACTAAATAAAAATAGTTTTTTACTTCAAATCACCGAGGGTGAGTATCACCGTTGGCCAGAATTATCAAATTTTACTGGCACTCTATTTTTTTAATGCTGGTCGATCGTCATAATTTCAGTCATCGGTGATCATCACCCCCGGTGATAGTTAGAAAAATTCATAAAAATAATTAGTAACGCATATCGTATAATTAAAATTAATTGGATGTTAAATTTAAATATTTATTTTTTATTAAATTTTGTAGGTTAAATAACGAGATCTATCATTTATTTTTTAAAAATGTAGACAATGACGGGAGCCATACCGAGATCTATCATTTAGGTTACTGTTTATCCATAGTATCGATGTATATCATGTGACTTTTCATCCTTAAAAAAAATTTTCCAATGAATTGTAAATTTCTGTATTTACTTATTATGAGAAAATAGAAATTGTTAATAGTGTGCCAAATTTTTATTTAATGGTAAAGATAACATAGCCAATTCCTCCTCGACTTTACCAATAACAAAGTTAGAATGCTTGCTTAAGCTGGTTATCAAGTGAACTAAAAAGAATAAAAATAAAAATAAAAAATAAAAAAAATAAAAATAAAATAAAAGAAATAAAAGAATAAAAGAGATAAAGCAAGCTACTAAGACAAACTTGTAAACTCCCCGACTCAATGAGTAATCCGTTCTTTACTTTGCTTAGGAGTTACTCACTTTAAAAACGCATCTCTCTTAAAATCTCTTGAGCCACTTTGCACTCATCTAGAAACCAATAATGCTTCATTCAGTCATGTCTTCCCTTAATGTCTTCTTAGAACTTCTTTTTCTTTCTTTAGGTCTTCTCTACTCCTATTCAATGCGAAATTCTTAGGAGAATTATTAAAAGCTTTCTAGTTCTTCAGTAACATTCTGATCCAATCAATTACGTAATATGATAATGATTTTTTTCTTACCAATACCCATTACTCTCATATATGAAAAAATACAAAAAAATACCTCATATGGAGCAACAATAAGAATAATTTTTTTGTTACTCTTTCCCTTTTGTATTTTTTTTAGAGATGGTATTTTTTTTTAAAGTATTTTTTTTAAAGGAAAGTTGAGGGTATATATATTATGTATTTGTAAAAAGAGATTTATTATTTATCGCATATGCGAATAAAAGATTAATACAGTGACGTAATTTTATCGTCGCTCATTAGCCGCAATAGATGAAATAGAGCCTGTATCGCCTATCGATATTATCAATTCGACTGATATATTAAAAAGTGCTGTTATAGTAGATTTTTTTTCAAAATTATATAATAAAATTTTATTTTTAGAAATACATGTTTAATAGTATAAATGCAATTTCCAGAATTATTTTAAATAAATAAACAAACTTTGCTGTAAAAAATGAATATATACTATTATAAATAACCTAACATATCTTAACGATGTCATTTAATTAAAATTGTTTTCTATAATAAGGATGTTCCTTCTTAATTCTATTTCTTAATACTTTTTTAAGAATTTTACCAGACGAACTTTTAGGAATTTTGTCAATAAATAAAATACCACCACTCAATCTTTTATAAGGAGGAACACGTTTTTCAACATATCTTTTAATTTCTTGTTTTAATTGATCAGATTCAAGAACGTTTTGTTTTAACGAGATATAAGCGGCCGGACATTCGGTTGCTTCTTGTTCGGCGTAAACTCCGATTACAGCTGCATCATCAATTGATTGATGAGAATTTAAGATTGATTCTAATTCTGTTGGTGAAACTTGATGACCCTACGGAGAAATTTGAAAATTAAGTTTTGCGTGAACATAATAACGAAAGAATCAAAATATTTTTATTTACCTGATATTTAATCAATTCTTTGGAACGATCAACAATATAAAAGTTTCCTATTACGAAAGAATATAATTAGTATATTGTTGAATAAAAAATATATATATATAGTATATTATTTAGAATTCAATCACTCACCAAATTCGTCGACTTTTGCTATATCACCTGTGTGAAACCATCCTTCGTTATCAATGCACGCATCGGTTGCTTCTTTATTATTAAGATAACCTTTCATGACGTTTGGACCACGAACGCAAAGTTCTCCCTCTTGATTGTATCCAAGTTCTTTTCCTTTTTCAGAAATAATTTTACATTCAACATTCGGAATAGGTTTACCAATAGATTCAATGGGGATATTTTCAGCATATTTAACAAAATGAGTAAAAGAATATTCAGTTGCACCATAAGATTGTCTAATTGGTACAAACATTCTAGCGAATGAATCAGCTAATTCTTTACTTAAAGGAGCAGCACTACTTATGCATGATCGTAAACTTGATAAGTCATATTTTCTTGAAATTGGATCTTTAACTAATGACATAGCAATCGAAGGTATAAAATGAATTACATTGACTTTATAATCTTGAATTGTTTTACAAAATGTTGGCAAATCAAATTCAAAATTTGGTATTAAGACAACTGAAGCTCCTTTAAGAAGGGTTAAATGAATGAGCGTAATTATTGAATATACATGATGTAAAGGCAATACGCCGATAAAAATAGTACTTGAATTAACATCATCGTTATTACACCCAATTTGAGCTAAATTAGTAACAATATTAGAATGAGTTGTTTCAACTCCTTTATTCTTTCCAGTTGTACCAGAACTATAACTTAAATATGCTGTAGTCGATTTTGCATCCTCTGGTGAATATTCAATGGGATTTACTTCTCTTTCAGATTTGAGGAATGAATAGGGTTTAATTTCTTCAATTTCTTCATTACCAAATAAAAATATATTTGATCTAGGTATATTTACTGCGTCCGCTGCTTCAATCGCTTTTGAAAGAAGTGATGGAAATACAACAATATATTTTGCTCCAGAATCTTTTAACTGATAAGCAACTTCTTCAACTGTATACTTTGAATCAACGAATGTTACTATTCCTCCTGCCGCAATCGTACCAAATATAACAGTTGGAAAATCGACCTTAAAAAATAATTCGACATATTTTTAGCACTTTACCAATTATATATTTTACAATTAATGAAACTTTCATACCTGATTTGGAGAAAATATTGCTAAAACATCTCCGCGATTAAATCCTGCTTTATCAATTAATCCAGCCGCCAATTTTTTGGTATCACTTCTTAATTTATCAATAGTTAGTTTTTCACCAGTTATACCGTCGATAAATGTTGCATCCTCATTCGCTTCATTTATCAAAGCTTGGTAAACTCCTTTCACAGGAATATCAATGTTCGTTGTTGATTTGAAAACCATCGTGGAATGTGGATGATAATAGGGGTTTTTTTTTTAAAAAAAAAAAATTGCGAATTTAAAACTTATTTAAATATTAAAATAACGGTTGATTTTTCATATTTAATAAAAAATCCAAAATCAGTTCAGTCTAGACGTTAAACAGAAGTCTCATTCAGATTAACATTTGAATATACTTCTTTATTGCATTACCTTTTCAAGAGTTTCTTGGCAGAATAATTTCATATTTAATACTTCCCATGTTTAGAAATATTTAAATATTTTCTTTGTAACATAATTTAGAAATTTCCAGTTTCTCATTATTTATCGATAGATGGTGATGATTTACGAAGTTCATTAACAGAATGATACTTTCAAATATAGTAATAGTTAAATGGACTTTGTAATCTTTCCTTATTGTAACCTGCTGTGTAACATGCTGTTTAAATCTTTGTACGTTATCACTTATTTGATCACGCGTTGATAATGTGGTAAAATAAGTAGTGATGCTGACATAGTTTTAGCTATTGTTAAAATCTGTAATAAAGTTTAAACGATATTTTGTTAAAAACCTATGTTTAAAGTTATGTATATATGCATTTAATATAGAATAATAACAAAATGTAGAAAATTTTTAATGAAATGTCTCATTGTAATAAAATTAACTTTTCGGTGATAGTAAGCTCCACGTATTGGAGTCTACTTCAACAACGTTGGTTTTTTGCTTTAATTATAATCCTGTTAAAACCCATCAGTTAAGTAGTTTGATATAAAAATAAATGGACTAATATTATATATTGTTGTTGTATGAACACGTTATGCTTAACATTTGTACACTAGAACTATTAATAAAAAAGTAATCAAATTCACTGTAAAAATTAGTTTAATTATTTCTTATAATTGTATGAAAAAAAATAATTTACGTTTGCATTATCATATTCAGTTTGTCGTAGCAAGATCGTTTGTCAATAATTTTATTTCATTCATAAACTAATCATCCAAATCCGCTAGTGACTTGTTTCAAAAATATCATGACCTACAACAAATATTTTAATAGTTTAATACTTTTTCTTGCAAGTATATCTGAAAATGGTTTGACAGTGAAAATATTTCATATAAGCGGGATTAATGACGAGGACTTCTAATTATATTTAACATGTGATTAATTCGCTGTATCTGCTGCTGTAAAATCTACCGATTTCTCCGCCCTTTTGTCATGGATGACTCTAAATGCTGCGGCTAAACCGAAACCTACCTATGGTAAACTAGTTTCTCCACAAGCCTGAAATCCGAAACTTCCGATCCTTCCAAACTTCCGAAATTTTGACAACTTCTAAAGCTAAATTAGCTTATTTCATAACGCGCACAGAAAGCGCAGTAACCGCAATTTTATTTATGCGGTTTAAATATATCCGGTTTCTTTTTTACGCCCAAAATTCGCGTACTAGGTTGGAACGCCTTCTTCTAGTTGATCAGCGGGTTCTCATGTAGCCTCAGTATCTGGGTATCGCTCCCACTTAACCAGGTATTGGTGACCTTTCCTAATGCGATGCCGTAATATCCTCTTATTACTGCGGTAGGTCAAAATCATTTATATGGGGGATTTACGCTATACAAGGTAATACATAAATTTAGCTAGATGCAGCATTTGGACGAAATTACTGAGAATTGTGAAAATCAAATCATATTAACATTTTTTAGTTTTTTTTTTTTTATTTTTTTTTTAAAAAAAAATTAGGTTTGGTCAATGTTTCAGGTTTCAGAGAATACGGGGAAGTCTGAAGTTTCGGAATTTGACCTCAAAAGGCAAAATATTTCGCAAATCACAAACCAGTTTCGCCTTCAACATTAGTGGCTCGTCACACGACTTTTCATGTTAATTTTAAAAGATTTATTTGATTTATTATTTGATTTTGTTTATCCCCTAATGTTTCAAGTATAATAATATAAATCATTTCAGGAATTATTATACTATTGTATTGTATATAACAATAACATGCCTTATTAAAATTTTATCGTTTCAAAAAGTATTTACATTTTCTTATTAACATGTCAATACTTAATTCTGATCCTCGCGTTTGGTTAGAAAAAGCAATTGCTGAAAAATACCTTAAATATTATGAATATAATGAGTTTGATAATATAGAAGCAATCAGCCATAGTTGTTATGGAAGTGTTTATCGTGCAAAATGGAAAGGTATTAATATGGCTCTAAAATATTCAGATAATTCGACTATTGAGGAATTCGTTAATGAGGTAGTAAAGTATTTTTTATAATACAGTAAATTTTATTTAATATAAAAGATTCTTTAATTTGGTTTAAATTTTAATAGTTACGGTTGCAACTAGAAGTTCATTATCATGAAAATATTATCCGATTTTATGGAATCTCAAGCAAACAAACAAATAAATATTTGCTAGTTATGGAATATGCTGATGGCGGAACATTGCAATCCTATTTGAAAGAAAATTTTAAGAAACTTGAGTAGGGCGATAAGTATCGATTAGCTCTTCAACTTGCAAGTACTGTATCATGCATGCACAATGAGAGAATTGTCCATTGTGATTTGGTAATGTGACAGTAATTTTTTTTTGTCTCTATTTTTACTTTACCTGTATTATATAATTAATAAATATTATTATTTTAGCATTCACAAAATATACTTGTTCATCGTCATAATATAAAGCTAGCTGATTTTGGTTTATCAAGAAAAATTAATGATTTATTAACAGATGCGCGTGGTGTTATTCCCTATGTTGATCCACAATATTTGGATAGTATTGAAATCAAAAGCCTAAATGAAACTTACGACGTTTATAGCGTTGGAGTTCTTTTTTGGCAAATTTCAAGCGGTTACATTCCTTTTGAAAATGTAGATTATGATGCAAATTTGATTATGGACATTAAAAAGGGACGGAGAGAATATGATGTCAAAGATACTCTTATTGAATATAGTGACCTATATAAAAGTAAGTATAATTAATTATTGGGCAGAGACGTGACGAATATCGGTCAAGACTACCCAATATTCAACGATATTTCCTAAAAATTTCATATATATGTCCCGACATATCGTTATATAAAGGTTTGACTGTATTTAAATTTTCCAATATCTTTGATTTTTTAATAGAGTGCTGGGAAAGTGATCCAAATAAACGACCTACTATGCAAAAAATTGTCGAATCTCTTGAAGCAATAATTTTTGAAAACAAGAAGATCGATGATACTACTTTATACGTGGAAAATAAATCACAAGACCATACAAGCGCAAGTTGTACAAGTGATTCTACAAATGACATGCCTAGTGATGATTTTAGATTATGTTTAAATCAGTCAATGGAGGAAAATGTGCGTAATTCGGATATAATAAATCGATTAGAAAATATGTCAATATTATCTAATAACATAGAAAACACTAAAATATGGACAAGAAAAGATATAACATGTACCTTAAGAAACAGACATAGTCTAAGTAACTATATAAAACAAATAAGTCAGAGATCGTCCGATATTAGTGTTGATAGGGCAATAAGACGGAGAATGTACCGACGAAACCTGAGATTGTATAGGGCTGGTCTTTTTAATAGGGTTGGTATTTTTAATAGGGCTGGTCTTTTTAATAGGGCTGGTCTTTTTAATAGCTGGTTTTTTTAATGGGGCTGATCTTTTAATGGGGCTGATTTTTTTAATGGGGCTACGTTCTACTAAAATCCGACTGTTGGAACTGAATGAACTTATAATAAATGGTTCAATTAATAATCCCAAAAAATACACTGAGGTAAAATTGGAATTTCTTATTGCAGTTATGACTTACGAGTTTCGTTGTTTGACTTAACTGATGAGTTTTCTAGATTAGTAACGATTAACATGTTAACACACCCGTTTTTTAAGCAATGTTCAAGTTCATTAAAAGAAAATTATGTTCACGCTTGCTAATTTAATACTTGATAATTGTTTTTTATTCATTAATTTAGAAAAGAAAATATTTTAAATTACTCGGCACAAGAGTAATTGTTTTATCAGGCTTAGATAATTAAATAGAATTTATACAATACGTTTAACATAAATCATCAAATAGCAAATCCTGATAGCAAAAATTTAATTCACGTATTTTTAATAAAGATTTGCATAATTGTAATAAATATTTAAGTACCGTATATATAATAAAATATTTATGTTTCATATGAAAATTTTATGAATCGAAACAAATTCTAAAAATTGTATTGATATTGCGAACCAAATTTGCAGAGTAGAAGGTTGGAAAATGTAAAAGGTCTTCTCAGAGTCGCCAAACATGGAAATGGATTTAAAATTTCATAATGAATTTCGGGACCTTTTCGATTAATTCCAAAAAAATTTTAATGAGTAATATACTCAGCCAGTCGAAAAACTTATGGTACATCGAGTAAATATAATTGGATGGATTGAATGTAAATTACATCAAAGAATTTTTAAATTTTAAGCCGGAATTTTATGGTCTCTTTATTAAGAAATTTCAAGAGGTAAAGTAATTGGGTATGATTCTCGGCTAATGAATAATAATAAGTATTCTTTTATCTGACCGTATTCGTTTGAATTATTTCGTATCGAAGATCAAATAAAATTAAGAATTTATCATTTTAATTATTATTTGCTTTTGTTTAACGTCAGGAATTATAAAGTTTATGTAATCGTTATTAAAAGTCATTAATAATATGTTCTTATTTACATATACTGTAGTATATAACGCTGCAAATATAATATGTATATATATATTTTATTCTAAATACACGTATTTTTTTTAACTATGAATATTTTGAAAAAATAAAAAAAAATTGGATGAGTTTTTTAAAAACCTTCGTAGTTCGTATTAAATTAAATCAAATATTATATGCATTTATAAGAAACACTTTTACTAACACCTTTGAAATTTTCTTGTAGTATTCCAAGTAAAATCATCAAAATTCAAAAATCTATAAAGATAAAATCATATACCGAATAGGAAATAGGTCCGAAAATAGGTAATAAAAAACCACAATACAATAAAGGATCGAAAGAAGTAAATATTGCTAACACTAATTATAGAAAGAAAGATCTAGCAGTAAAAATTACTGCTGTTTGAAAAGGGCATAAGTAATTCATTAATCCATTCTCGCGGTGCGAGCTAAATTATTACAATATACCGCATCGTGGGTAACATTTATTCTTATCTTTAACCTAGTACAGCGAGTGTATCTCATCTGATGATGTTATCTGTTCAGTCAAAGAAATTAATGCTTGTCATAGAAGAAAAGCTACTTCTGGATACGTAGATTTCGGTGAGAAAATCGGAAAAAATTATGACTTTTAACGAAACATTTCTAAAGTTTCGTGCCTTGACATGGATTTCGCTATTTTTTAGCAAAGCGTTTACTAACGTTTTATTTTTTATTTTTAGGCAGTTGGTTTCTCGGTGGGTTTCTCTAAATGTGAATTTTGGTGAGCGAGTACTTCCGTTTAACAAACTTTTACTAACAATTCGTTTTTTTCTTTTTTGTTCTTTGGCTTTTTCTTTGGCTCTTTGAGGTTTCCTTATTTTTTGCTAACGTTCATTTAGAAAAATGTTTATTAATGGTTTGAAATCGTTATTTAATAAAATGATAATATTTGCATATTTTTATCAGTGACAAAATAAATGTTTTTGATGTATTTACTAAACAAAATTAATTAAATTTAAATTTTTGATGATTATTGATAGGTTAAATAACGATCCTCAAAAAAAATTTCCTGTATTTACCTATTATGAGAAAATAGAAATTGTTAATAGTGTGCCAAATT
The DNA here is from genome assembly GCF_026210795.1 of Rhizophagus irregularis. Classification (NCBI taxonomy): domain Eukaryota; kingdom Fungi; phylum Glomeromycota; class Glomeromycetes; order Glomerales; family Glomeraceae; genus Rhizophagus; species Rhizophagus irregularis. The sequence goes on along the minus strand of NC_089449.1, from coordinate 2,439,677 downwards.
TTTATTTAATGGTAAAGAAGACATAGCCAATTCCTCCTTGACTTTACCAATAACAAAGTTAGAATGCTTGCTTAAGTTGGTTATCAAGTGAATTAAAAAAAAATAAAATAAAAATAAAAAATAAAAGAAATAAAAGAATAAAATAAATAAAGCAAGTAATTCTCCTAAAACAAACTTGTGAACTCCCGACTCAATGAGTAAACCGTTCTTTACTTTGCTTAGGAGTTACTCACTTTGCAAAATAAAAAAAAACGCATCTCTTTTAAAATCTCTTGAGCCAAATAATGCTTCATTCAGTCATATCTTCTCTTTAATGTCTTCTTAAGACTTCATTTTTCTTTCTTTAGGTCTTCTTTCTTTAGGTCTTCTCTACTCCTATTCAATGTGAAAATCTTAGGAGGATTATTGAGAGCTTTCTAGTTTTTCAGTAACATTCTGATGTTAAATAAGTAAATAAAAATTCTAGTAATCGATTACATAATATGATAATGATTTTTTTCTTACCAATACCCATATGAAAAAAATACAAAAAATACCTCATATGGAGCAATAATAAGAATAATTTTTTTGTTGCTCTTTCTCTTTTATCAACATCTAATAAACTCTATATTTCTACATAATATACAGAGTGATTTTTTAGCAATAGTATTTTTTTTTTTAGAGAGGGTATTTTTTTTAAAGTATTCTTTTAGAGGAAAGTTGAGGTATATATATACTATGTATTTGTAAAATCAAGTAAAAAGAGATTTATTATTTATCGCATATGCGAACAAAAGATTAATACATAACGATAAATGTCGCTTCATTATCGCCTATCGATATTATCAATTCGACTGATATAAATAAACTATTAAAAAGTACTATTGTAGTAGATTTTTTTTCAAAATTATATAATAAAATTTTATTTTTAGAAATACATGTTTAATAGTATAAATGCAATTTCCAGAATTATTTTAAATAAATAAACAAACTTTGCTGTAAAAAATGAATATATACTATTATAAATAACCTAACATATCTTAACGATGTCATTTAATTAAAATTGTTTTCTATAATAAGGATGTTCCTTCTTAATTCTATTTCTTAATACTTTTTTAAGAATTTTACCAGACGAACTTTTAGGAATTTTATCAATAAATAAAATACCACCACTCAATCTTTTATAAGGAGGAACACGTTTTTCAACATATCTTTTAATTTCTTGTTTTAATTGATCAGATTCAAGAACGTTTTGTTTTAACGAGATATAAGCGGCCGGACATTCGGTTGCTTCTTGTTCGGCGTAAACTCCGATTACAGCTGCATCATCAATTGATTGATGAGAATTTAAGATTGATTCTAATTCTGTTGGTGAAACTTGATGACCCTATGGAGAAATTTGAAAATTAAGTTTTGCGTGAACATAATAACGAAAGAATCAAAATATTTTATTTACCTGATATTTAATCAATTCTTTGGAACGATCAACAATATAAAAGTTTCCTATTACGAAAGAATATAATTAGTATATTGTTGAATAAAATATATATATATATAGTATATTATTTAGAATTCAATCACTCACCAAATTCGTCGACTTTTGCTATATCACCTGTGTGAAACCATCCTTCGCTATCAATGCACGCATCGGTTGCTTCTTTATTATTAAGATAACCTTTCATGACGTTTGGACCACGAACACAAAGTTCTCCCTCTTGATTGTATCCAAGTTCTTTTCCTTTTTCAGAAATAATTTTACATTCAACATTCGGAATAGGTTTACCAATAGATTCAATGGGGATATTTTCAGAATATTTAACAAAATGAGTAAAAGAATATTCAGTTGCACCGTAAGATTGTCTAATTGGTACAAACATTCTAGCGAATGAATCAGCTAATTCTTTACTTAAAGGAGCAGCACTACTTATGCATGATCGTAAACTTGATAAGTCATATTTTCTTGAAATTGGATCTTTAACTAATGACATAGCGATCGAAGGTACAAAATGAATTACATTGACTTTATAATCTTGAATTGTTTTACAAAATGTTGGTAAATCAAATTCAAAATTTGGCATCAAGACAACTGAAGCTCCTTTAAGAAGGGTTAAATGAATGAGCGTAATTATTGAATATACATGATGTAAAGGCAATACGCCGATAAAGGTAGTATTTGAATTAACATCATCGTTATTACACCCAATTTGAGCTAAATTAGTAACAATATTAGAATGAGTTGTTTCAACTCCTTTATTCTTTCCAGTTGTACCAGAACTATAACTTAAATATGCTGTAGTCGATTTTGCATCCTCTGGTGAATATTCAATGGGATTTACTTCTCTTTCAGATTTGAGGAATGAATAGGGTTTAATTTCATCAATTTCTTCATTACCAAATAAAAATATATTTGATCTAGGTATATTTACTGCGTCCGCTGCTTCAATCGCTTTTGAAAGAAGTGATGGAAATACAACAATATATTTTGCTCCAGAATCTTTTAACTGATAAGCAACTTCTTCAACTGTATACTTTGAATCAACGAATGTTACTATTCCTCCTGCCGCAATCGTACCAAATATAACAGTTGGATAATCGACCTTAAAAAATAATTCGACATATTTTTAGCACTTTACCAATTATATATTTTACAATTAATGAAACTTTCATACCTGATTTGGAGAAAATATTGCTAAAACATCTCCGCGATTAAATCCTGCTTTATCAATTAATCCAGCCGCCAATTTTTTGGTATCACTTCTTAATTTATCAATAGTTAGTTTTTCACCAGTTATACCGTCGATAAATGTTGCATTCTCATTCGCTTCATTTATCAAAGCTTGGTAAACTCCTTTCACAGGAATATCAATGTTCGTTGTTGATTTAAAAATCATTGTGATAACAGGTCATTCAAGGTTTGTTTTTTTAAGTGGAAATAATTTTTTTTAAAAAAAAAACAAAAAGAGAAAGAAGAAAATTGAGCGTATTTATAACAAAAACAATTTAAGGAGAAATGGTAGCAAGGAACAACTATAATGGAATGCAAATAATGAATAATTACATTTCGTTTTTAGTAATATTTGAAAGTATTGTAATCTTTGAAAACAAAAAAAAAAAATTTTTTGATTCAAATGTCATATATAGTTTAAATCCTCCACCAATCTATCAAAATTTCCGATTTTTTGTTTATATTCTCCTTAAATTTCAATGTTTATTGGTAATTCGACTCGTGGTATGGATTCGAACAATGAACAAGTTTATCCAAATCTGCTGTAAATAAATACAATGGATCAATTATGTGATTATATTTTAATTATGTCAATCATGTTACATTATTACGACATAAAAAATATTAGGAGTTTACACATTTATTACATATAGCTAGTTAGGCCCAGTATTTTGTTGATTTAAACAATCGGACAATTCCGAAAGAATATGGAACTCATGGAACTCAGAATTATTATATAAGTAAAAATATTTATATCAGCAGTAATAAATGATCCCCCATAATGCCTATTATGAGATGTTTTCATTGAAAAATAAAGTTAAAGTATTAAGAATGATTATTGATGCATGATTTGTAATTTATCTAATTTATGAAACCAGAAGGTGATTATGTTTACTAAACATATCGTACGCTTTCGGTTCGGTTAAATTTTTCTTTAACTGATCGACAGTTGTCCATTTTTACATAATGATAGATTCTCTTTACTAAAAATAGGAAAATACTTTATTTGGAAATCTTAGATGGTTAGCTTTAATATAGAATTAAAATGATATCAAATAAACTAACTAATATTAGTTAGAATTATGTCCCGTCTTATATCATTATCTCTTTATCTCTCTGTTTGGAACTTTCGAGAGTTAAAAAAAAATTTAATCGAAAATGTAAAATAATATCTATAGGTATAAGTATTCGTATGAAGACGTGTGATTATGATAATTATAAATCAAACCATTAAATAAATCTTCACAAGTCGGTTTGTATAATTTAAATTTGAAAGTCAGGATCATTAAAATGACCGGAAAGGTAGAAACCTCAAATTATTACGGACCAATGAACATAAATTTATAGTAGTATACCTATAACATAAAGTCAATAATCATAGAACAATCGGTACTACTCTCAGTCTTTCAACACTTGCTGCACGCGATATTAGAATTGAATTAAGGAGGGGGGGAATTATCCTTGCATGGCAACCAATCCATTTATTACGAATACTGGAATAAAGGAATTAGTGCGTAAGAATGATATGACGGAAGTAATATTGTTACACGTAATTTTAACTAATTAATATTATAGTTCATGGAATATTAACTATAATAGAGTGAAATTGTTATTTTTTTTTTATTAATCTTTTATTGGCCGATTTATTCTTTTTTTTTTAAAAAAAAAAAGTTACGGAGCGATATTCGCGATATTAAGAGCAATAATTTTAATACTAAAATCTATGTAATTTTAAGATCTTTTATTTTCAGGTGTAATCGATACGATGAAAGTACCATGTTTAATATTGGAATGGAAAGGCGTTTGGCACTCTATCAATTAATAGTATTTGATACTTTTAAATGTTTTTCTAAATATAGAAAAGATTATATCAATCAGCCAATTAATTGTATTTAATATCTGTTTGTGTATACAAATGAAAGAATATATTCTTGATAGTATTATACGGCAAATAATATTTATATGATACTCCGAAATATACAGTACATAAAAGGTTAGAATCGAAATGTTTATCTCGTTATATTGAACTTACCAATAAAATGCATCAAAATTTTATAAATATGATAAAATTGGGTTAGATCCTATTAATTTTATATTATGAATGTTATTGAAAAGACCGAAAAGGACTTCTTATACTTTGAAGTTTAATCGGACGATATAATATTAACCACATGCGAATCATGACTCAGAACACGCCCAGATAACTAATCCGATTGATAAAAATAATCTATTGATCATTCTTTAAAAATGGGAGACTATCATATTTTTATTTAGATGGTCAAGATAGGCTTTCGGCAATATTTGAAAAAAAATGGTGATTATTAGAAAATATAAGATTACTAAGGAATTCATACTATTTATTAGAAAGATATAAAATTTTTTATAAAATGTTGAATTTCACTAATTACCGAAAAGAATGATATAACAAATATGCCCAAGCAGATTAAAGTACAGGATATAAGATATTTTGCTGGAAAAAGTATTATTCAGTGGAAGTAGATAACTATTAAATATCTGAGGAGAGTAAAACTTTCTTAGGAACATTCATCATTTATCATGTTAAATATCGTATGATATAGTGTCATTGAAATTTTACTCTGGGCACGCGAAGGTTGATGGACATATCTTCAACATTTTCGTCTTTCTCTATAATATGTGTAATAAAAAAATATATAACACAAGCAACTTTCGGTGCTTGGAGGCAACATCTTACACATAAAATCTTTTCGCCTTAACTCAGTATTTTTCTTTTTAATGCTCTGACTGAATTCATCTTCACTGTCAAGAATACTTTGTAAGAACATTATAGGAAACAACAAATAAAAGAGCGAGTGCTGAGGAAAAGATCATGGTAGTCCCTTACGAGGTTTCGCACCCAACCGATCATTTATTTGTATTTATATGAGGGACTGAATCGTGGCTTCATCGAAGTGATTATTCGTGGTATGAGTTGTCGTAGGATATCTGCGTTTGACTCGCTCGTGAATTTTTCGTCGTATTTCAATGTGAATTCGGGAGGCATCGTCTTGAAGATTATCTTCATTTCAGTCTATAAAACATTTTTGGCTACACTGTTGACCCGTAAATCTCGTATGATATCTATTTCAATTAAATAGATAAGTTGAATTTGAATTTTAGATTCTTTCTTAAAGAAATTATAAATATTACGCATACGAACCTTCGGTCGACTAAATAATCTGTCATGGGAATATGATTACGATAATGTGGCATTTTTAATTGTGTTTGGAGAGACTGTAATCTTATATATATACTATCTAGTGCTTTCTTAAATGTATGTAGATAATCTTGTATCTCAATTATGGTCCATTCATTACATATTGTGTGTATAAGATAACTATTTACTTTCATCATCATACTCGAGACCAATGCTGCTCATCCAGTCCGACGTTTTATTAGTTGACGAGTATCGATCGTTCTTTTGCAACCTTTCGTTCTCATTGCCGAATGCTTGGTTAATTTCCATTAGGCATTGCATTTCTCCTTGTAATCGCCGAATTTCTAAGTATGCATCATCTTTTTTTTTAATTATTTCGCTGATCTCATCATCATCCAAGTACATCATTTTATCTCCTGTGTCTGGATCGTACTCGTATTGAACGAACTCCCCATTTTGAATTGGATCGGTATCATATTTGGTTTCGTATATGTTATTTTTCTCTTAAAGTTTGTTCTATATAAAATCGCTCCATTTTTTATAATGAATAAATTGGAAGTATTTTTTTTTTTTACTGTTTGTTTTCAATTTGGATTTTGCATTCTTTTTTACGATTCTATTTTATACGTCCAATCTGGTGTTTCATTTGGAGGTTACTTGCGGTGAAATAAATTTTATCGTTAAATTTCGTTCTCGCTGCCTATCATCATCCCACTATAGATCCATCATTTCAAAACGGTTTAAAAATTCCAACTTGAAACCGATAAAATAACTTCACCTCTAATATCTTTCCATGCATGATATGTCTGTAACTAAGGATATATGATGCTGAGATATCGGTTGTCATCCATTATTGAAGAAGTTCTTTATCCGAGAAGTTTCTGATCAATGATCTTTTTCCTTACGTAACTGGATGTTGTAACCTTTTCTGTAAGTATATTAAGTAACAGAAAATTTCCTTGGAAGGACGACCAAATTTCTATTGGTATTTTGTCTCCTAATAAAATTCCTCTGAATTTTTTTTATTCGTATCCATTAATATAAATTCCTAAGAAATGATCTTGATACCCTAAGAAAATTTAATGAATATATTAATATTACATAAATACTTCCATTTTTTTAAAAACAACTGAATATAATATATACCTTGTTCGTTACCAATCGAACATAACACTCAAATACACAGATTCTAATTTTTAAATCACGAAAACCATTAAATTAGATAAAATTTTGTTGGAGTAATTTTATAAAAAAAAAAATAAAATAAAAATCGAATATTTACAAATTCGGCTCATATCCCGTCTCCATCAGTTGAGATCTAGTCAATCTTGAAGGCTACTTTAAGTCTTTATAATGTGAAATATCTAATAGCATAATTGTATGGAATATAGTTGGGTAACGACTAACGACAAATCATGATCCAATAAATTTAGAATGATTATTTCGCTTCCCTATAAAAAATTTTCGGAGAAAACTCCGATAAATGATCATTTTTCAAGTATGATTCCAAAAAACTGTTAAAAGCTCGTCGAATTTTTTTTATTCTTCGTTAATTTCATCATTATAAGTCTCCTACATGTCAATGCAATAGAAAAAAAATGAGTAAATAAAGTTTGTACAATAGAAATCTTTTATAATTCAAGTACCAACCTGATAAAGTTTAATCAGAAACGCCATTGGGCGAACTAGTCTATTACAATGTTATTATGCAAGCTTGTTCTCTTTCATCTAAATCTATAGGATTTTCAATAACAGCTTCTAAAACATCTGTAGTGTTTAAGTATGAAATCAGTCCATGAACTTAATCTGAAAATTAAAAAAAAAATAGTACTAACATCAAGTAAAAAGAACAGAGCCTTCCCTCGCGCTTTCTATTCATCAATATGATATAAATCTTTTTGTATTCGGCTTTTGTGAGTTATTTTTTTCGTTGTCTTTTAAGAAATAATTTCTTCAATTCACCACCAGTAGCTAACGATCTCATTGTAAATTCTTCTGTTTAGGGTTCACTTTACAGTTTGACACACAAGAAAACACATATGTTGGAAAAATTGTTGAACTTCCCACTATATGACGTAACTGAATATGTGTTACTCAGTCCTTGGGATATATATCTCTTCTAATAATGGATAAAATAATTATTAATTACTAGGTGTAGGAAAATTAAAATATTTTTGAATAAGTCAAATATTTATTTTACCATTATAAATAAGAAAAAACCATAAAAAAAATTAAAGTTGATAATTGTCTGACGTTATTTTAACAAACTTCACACCCTTGTTGCTCTGCCAATTATTTTAAAAAAAAAAAAATTTTCGAGTTTGACTTTATGTATATATATTATTTGAACGAGGATTACGTGAATCATATGATTTCACGTGCTCAAATTATAAATTTAGATTTAAATGGTAACTGGTAACTGGACGGGATTTTCTAAATATTTCACATAATGTTAAAAGGAAAAATCTGTAAAACCAAAATTTAACCAAATTTAGAATTAAAAAAAGGAAATTTTTTCCGATTATGAAAATGAATTAATTACCTTAACATCTATATTCATAAGAGATTCAATTATAGTAAAAAGATGATGAGAAAAAATATTTTAGGAATGATCACTATGGGATAATTTGATATAATAATAAGGAAATGATGACGATCGGGATAATATATAAATAAGCTGACATAAACGCACGAACTTTGTGAAAATAAAAATAAAAATAAAAATAAAAATAAAAAAACTAAAAAAAAAAAAATTTAAGCAAAATAATCTTTTTTACTTTCTACAAAATGTCAAAAATTGATAATGACGTACTTTTAATAATTTTTGATGAATTAAAAAATGATAATGGAACACTTTTCACCTGTGCTTTAGTTAATAGACAATGGTGTAAAATGGCGATTCCAATTTTATGGAAGGATCCAATTAAAAATCAACAATTTAATGAACAATTACTTGATATTATTAAATATTCATTACCTTATGAATCCAAAAAATTATTATTAAGTCATGGAATTGATATCACATCAAATTTACAATTAAGAAAAAAACCATTATTTGATTATATCAAATATTGTAAATATTTGAGATTTAATAAAATTAATGAATATGCTAATTTAATGACAAAATCTATTAAAGAAACTGATTACTTTTTAATAAAAAGAGAAATCTTTAAATTTTATATAAGCAAATGTTCATCAATCAAATTTTTGGATTTAAACTTTACGGAAAGATATTATCAATTATCACATGATGATCTTATGAAATATCAATTATTGAAATTTCCTGGTTCAATTAATTGTTTCTCTGAACTTATGGAATTACATTGTGATTCAAATATTGATTCATCAATTTTTTATGGATTTGCAGAAATTTGTAAATTTATTCAAAAGATTTATATATATCAATTATATGATAATCCTGGATTAATTGAATTAATCAAGGTTCAAAAAAATTTGAAAAAATTCAAATATACTGCAAGTAAATTTATTAAATATAAGATAAATGAATTTACTGGTATTGGTAAAGCTTTAGAAAATAATTCTGAAACTCTCCTTCATTTTAAAGCTTTAGATGATTTATATGGTAATTGTTTTATTCCAGGGGTTTTTTCAAAATTTAAAAATTTAGAAAAATTAATCTTATTTAGATTATGTTATTGTTTTCAACAATATGAATTTGAAGAACAATTATCTTTTACTTCATTTCCTAAACTTAAAGTTATTCATATTCAAGATGCATCAATTTATACTGTTAAAAAAATTATTGAAAAAACTGATGGAAATCTTATTAAGATTGCAATTTATGATATTGAATATAAGAAAGATTATGATAATAAACCTTTTCAAGATCTTATTCAATCAATTTATAAAAATTGTCCAAATTTAAAATTTCTTAGATTAGAAATTAAAGATGAAATTTTGGAAGATTTTGAAAAATTATTAATTACTTGTAATCAATTAGAAGGTTTAGTTATAGAATCTTGTCGTTGGAAAATGTATAATAATTATAATATTAAGAATTTATTATTATTATTGGCTAAATCTTCTCCAATTAATTTATTTAAATTTAAATTTTATTATTATTGGGATTTTGATCAAATTTCTTTAAATTTATTTTTTGAAAATTGGAGAGGAAGAACACCATTAAAATTTTATATGGTTGATACGGATAAATTTTTATCGATATTCGAAAATTATAAAAATGAAGGTATTATTGAAAGATATGAAGATATTGAAGATATTTATTTTAAATGTTTCGAATGGTAAATTATTAAGATTGGAAAAAAATAAAGAAATATTGCAAGTATTTATCGCATGTTCACGTGACACAAATACGATACATATATGAGATAATTTTCGTTGCGAACCATATAATACTCGCCTGATTCATGTAAAAATATCACAACTATATTAAAACTATATTAATGGTTAAACTTTAATTAATTCAAGCAAAATTTATTATTACTATTTATTAATATTTTTATGTACGTATATATACGTCAGTTACGAAAACATCAAATACAAATTTTATTTAAATACTTTATTTAATTCATCTTTACCTTCATATATTAGATTTGTTAATTCTTTTGCTATCCCTTCTCCTACTTTATAATCTTCAACAATTTTAGGAATATTAATCTTACCAACCCTATTATTAACTTTTGCAAAAGATTGATATAATCCCATTTTATCATCATCATCCAACCCATCAAGAAGAACATCTAGTAAACTTAAATATTTATTTTCAGCAAATTCTTTCTCAGAATCATCAACTCCGCTATCAAAGCAATCCGCTACCATGTCTATTAATTTTATCCCTCCTTTGCCAGTCGATTTTCTATAATACTCGGTAGCTATGTCACTATTTTGTTCAACAAAAATTCCATTTTCATACATCAACCCAAGATTGTACTGAGCTACATGATGTCCTAAATCTGCTGCTTTTTTATATAATTTATATGCTTCCTTCTTATCAATTTCAGTACCAATTCCTTTACTATGACAATATCCTAACATAAATATTCCCTCTTTGTATCCTTCTCCGGCAGATTTCTTAAATAATTCAAAAGCTATTTGGTAATCTTGATCCACAACTTCTCCTTTCCTATACATTTGAGCAACATTATAATGAGCATTACTATGTCCCAATTTTGATGCTATTTGAAATAATGAAAATGCTTTTTGCTTATTAATACTAGTTCCAATTCCGTTATAATAACACTCTCCTAACATATTTATTCCATTTAAATATCTTCCTTCAGCTGATTTCGTAAAGAATTCAAAAGCTAACTTATAATTTTTGTCAACTACTTTACCATTTTTATACATACGAGCAACATTGTATTGAGCTATATTATGTCCTTTAAATGCTGCCTCTCGATATAACTCAAATGCCTTTCTCTTATTAACAACGGCTTCAATTCCTGAATTATAGAATTCTCCTAGTAAAAAAATTGAATTTGAATCATTTTGGTTATCTAATAACCAATCAAAAATTTCTTTTGAATTGTATTTATCAAGAATATCTTCAATATTTTCCCCATTAAAAATAAAATAAACTATTTCATCAATTATTGGAATTACACTATCATCTCTTCTAAAATTTGCATTATTGATTTCATTTATACTATTAGAAAAAAAATTCGAATCTTTAATCTTGCCACTATTTGATACACTATTGTCTGAGCTATCTGTACTTTCGTTTTTCGTTACTTCGATTGTATCTTTAATTTCAAATTTATCAACGAGAGAAAAATCTGAACTTCTAGTTTCATAATTATTTGAAATCATATTATCCAAATTATTTATTTGATCATTGCTTTCTTTTTCTTTTTCCGTTACTTCTATTACTTCTATTGTTTCTTTTATTTCAAATTTATCAGCGATAGAAGAAATATTCGAATCTTTAATTTCGTCAACATTCGATATAATAAAGGTGATGTTGTTATCTAAGTTATCTGTTTTGTCGTTACTTGTTTTTTCTTGTTCCCTTATTTCTATTGTTTCTTTTATTTCAAATTTATCAGCGACAGAAGAAGAATCCGAATTTTTAATTTCATTAATATTTGATATATTGTTATTTAAATTATCCTTTGTTTGTTCTTGTTCTATTAACACTCCTAATTCATTTATAATAAATTTACCAATAGAAGAACCGTTCGAATTTTTATCTAGATTTTCTAATGCTACATTTAGTTCACTTGTAGGAAATTTAATATCAGAAGAAAATGGTGAATTTTTAATTTCATTAATTTCATCGCTATTTAATACGGTGTTATGATCCTTAATGGAATTATCTGTTTGGTCTGTTTGGTCATCATTGGTTGATTTATCAATAAATTTTTTTAATCGATTAAGAACTTCTTTCATATTTGGACGATTATCTGGGTTTCCATCCCAACACTCTAAAAACAAAATAGAATAAAATAAATAAATAATTGAGAATGTAAAATGATAATGAGGTTGATTATTGTAATGATTATAAACAATAATGATTATAATATATATATATATAATATTTACCTGTATAAAGTTTAGAATAATCTATAGGTGTATCAGGAATAATTTTTTCTCGAGTACCTTGTGAAATATCCAAGCTTAAGAAATAACCTTGTTTTTCATTATTTGCGAAAGGTGGTTTACCACTGGATATTTCCCATAATAATACTCCAATACTATATACATCACTCTTTTTATTTAATTTATATTTACTGTTTTCAATCTTTTTTGGATCAACATAAGGAGCAATACCGAATAATTTTGATGTACTTTTGGATGACGCTGATACTTTTTCGATTCTTTTTGATAATCCAAAATCAGCCAATTTGATAGCATCTTGATGAACCAATACATTGTTAGAGTGCTATTATAAATGAAAAATAAAAGGAATATAACATAAATATTAATAACTTAAAGTTATTTCATAATTCAACACATAACCACTCTTACACGCTCAGTAATCACGTGACGTAAATATAACGACACAGGAACGGAACAAACCTTGTGTAAACCGAAAAAAAATAATTAATACAGTATAAATAAAATAAAATTACCAAATCACTATGTACAATTCCTTCATCATGTAAGCATGAAACTGCGCAAGCCAATTGGTAAGCGATTTCAAATCTATTATCCCAAGTAAGATCTTTCTTCAAATACTTTCGAAGTGTACCATGATTAGCATATTCCATTACCAATGAATAATGTTTAAATACGTTTTGTTCCCCTTCAAATACCGTAATCCCGTAGAAACGAATAATATTATTATGATAATCAACTTCGCGTTGAAGTTCCAACTAAATAATATAAATTGAAATGAATGTATATATATAATATATAGTAAAAATTATAAAGATTAGAAAATTACCTCTCGAGCGAGTTCTTTTGCAGTATCATTGTTTATACTATTAAAAGTTTTTAAAGCAAAAATCTGGTCCGAATCTTTCCAATTTGCACGGTAAACTGTTCCAAATCCACCCACACCAATTTTTTGGACATTACTAAAATCCTTATACTCATAAAATTTAAAAAATTTTTTAGCAATGGCTTCTTTAATCCATTCATTTTTATCGGACATGACGAATAATAATAATATTTGCTACTGCGGTAGGATGATAAAATATTATTTTAATATACGATGAGTAAGATGATAAATATTATTTAATATACGATGAATAGGATGATAAAATATTATTTTATATACGATGACTGAAAAAAAAAATTTTCAAACTTTATAAGCTTTGAGTTTTCATTTATTAACGTTATTAGTTTAGTCAATTATGCATGTTTGATGAGTACCAAACGTCCTAACGCTATATTATAACTTTTATTGATTGTTTCTCGAGGACAAAAAAAAGGGCGTAAAAAAATTTTTTTATTGTATTATTTGCATATTAATATTTAAATTGTGGAACAATATATTATTTTCTACTATATTTATATTAATACAAATGAAAATATTACAATCAATTAAAGATGACTATTAATGTACTGGTGATAAGACTCCCATGATTCAAGAGAACCTACTTTCTTTGTAAATAACCGGTAAATTCAACACCTATTTTCAATGGGCTTATCAACTAAACTTTAAAAACTAGTTTAATACAAGTTTATGTAGTTTCCTATAAAACCATTTACAGAAAGGTTTAAAATCACATGATGACAATCTTAACTTTTTCCAATTATGCATGTAGACAGCCAACTTTATAAAACCCGTTCGTGCCTTTAAAAAAAAAAAAAGAATAATGAAAATGGAATTTAAACGGAGTTTAATTAGCGTCGCCAAAGTGACCACCACGCGTTGTGTCACCGTAGGAACATTCTTTACCGCCATCGTATCTTTTATATCGTTTTTACTTCGGCATATTTTAATTGTTAGTCATATTTATTATATTTATCGTATAAACAACTAGTTTATTATATGAATAATCAAAAACTTTACATGTAAAGAAAACAATAAAATTAATTTACGTTGCATGGACTTTCATGCACAGCTTCTGCTGTTCTTTGAGCGGTTTTTTGTAACGATTCAATTATTTCAACCATTTCTTCATCGTTTTGGGAATTACTTTGAAGTATCTCTGCTACAGCCCCTTCAGCTGATTTCTTAATCATTCCTAAAATTTTTTTGCGATCTTGTTTCTCAATAGCATCTCCAACTTCAGTAAATACATTTTCAGCCTCTTTACACATTTTAAGTACTTTTTCTCTTTCAGCTCTTAATCTTTCACTTAAATTGTTAGAACCTGAATCTTGTTGATTAATTAATAAGTGGTCGTAAGTTTGTTGTGATTTGACGTTATTATTTTTGTTACGATCATTAAAAATATCTCTATCAATGACATCATCAAGCTCTTTTTCTTGATTCTTATTAACTATGTCATTAATTATTCCATTAACCATCGTGCCAATTGGTTTCACTATTTCATTTTTAAATTTTATACAATCTACAACTCCGTTTGTAACAATTCTATTAATATCATTGGAGGAATAATTCGAACGATCAGCATTAGGATCACGTCCTAATTTATTCGTTTGATCATTTTTTGCGTTTTTTGCATTTTTTACATTGTTTTCATTTTTTGCATTTTTTGCAGATTTCAATTTATCAACTACTTCATCTATAGTTGGACGATTATCTGGTTCTTGATTCCAACATTCTAGAAAAGAAAAGAAAGAGAGGTAAGTATTTAACTTAAAAAAGTTTTACAAATCATGATATTACAAATCAAATATTACTTTTTTTTAATATTAAAATAAAATTATATTTACCAGTATAAATCTTAACATAAGATTCAGGTGTTCCAGGAATTGGTTTTTCTCTATTACCTTGAGAAATTTCATAAATTAAACCAATATCATACGCCTTGCCATCATTATAAAAAGGTGGTCGACCGCTAGATATCTCCCATAATAATACACCGATACTGTATACGTCACTCTTTTGGTTTAAGTTATATTTCCGATTTGTAAGTCTTTTTGGGTCGGTATAAGGAATACTAAATGGTCTTGTTTGATTTTTAGATGCTTCTTCAATCCTTCTTGTCAACCCAAAATCGGCCAATTTAATAATATTTTGATGAACTAATATACTTTTTGAATGCTGTTTATAAAATGTATAAAATAAACCGATAAATATTTTAAAAGGTTATTATTATATAAAGAAATAACATTTTTACATTGCGATGCATCCTATAGAACATACCACAATGTAGATGAATTAAAAAAATTACCAAGTCAAGGTGAACCATTTCCTCTTCATGTAAATATGATACCGCACCAGCCAATTGGTATGCTAATTCGTACTTATTATCCCAAGTAAGACGATGAAAGTTATTCTTTAAATAATTTCGAAGGTTGCCACTGTCGGCGTATTCCGTTACTAATAAATATTCTTTCGTTTTGTCTATTTCATTTTCTAATTTAAAAAAAGAAAAATATTATTATTTTTTTTAATTTTACGATCGAAAAATATATATAATTTAAGATAATAATTAATTATTAAACGTTTTTTCAAACCTTTCGTTGTAATCCCATAGAAACCAATAATGTTATTATAAAACTCAACTCTAAGACGAAGTTTAAGCTAATAAAAGTCTTTGTTAATACAAAAAAAAAAAATATTTATATACAAATATTCGACTTATTTATAATTACCTCATGAACAAGCTCTTTAACAACGAGATTGTCAAACTTTTTAAAAGATTTTAATGATAAATATTGGTTCGATTTTTTCCATTTTACACGGAATGTTTTCCCGAATCCTTCGGAATCAATTTCTTGAATATCATTGAAATATTCATATTCGTAATATTTGATACGTTTTTTAGAAATAGTTTTTTCAATCCAATTAATCGAATTTTCTGTATCTGTTTTATAAGACATATTTTGATAATTAAAAAGAAATTACTGTGAAAAAAAAGTTGCGTTTTATTTCGAAAGAAACCTTTTTTTTTTTTTGAGGAATGAGGAAATTCAATATTATTTATAATTTTCGTAATTATAAATAGCGTAATAAAAAAATTTTGGGGAAAATTGTTATCTATTCAAATTCAGCGATGAATGAATCAGCCTTAAGGAAAAAAAAAAAATTTTCTTTTTCGTTATTCCTTTTTAGTTGTAGAACTAGATAAAATTTTTTCATTACGCTGTAGTCAAATGACTATATTTTATATAGGTATATGATCGACACAGAGACGTTTCCCAAAAAAAGCTGTAAATGGATCCTTTTACATTTTAATTATTCTATAAACAGTTAAACCAAATTTTTTTTTTTGTTTTGCCAGAGTACTACAAGGGATTTTTTTAATACTTTGTATTTTTTAATTATGATATTAAAAAACAGACGTCAGCCTTTTATTCTAATTATATACTAGTTAAAAGCACAGAAACAAAACTTCGTTTATAAGGAAACTTTCAAAGAGGCGTAGGCGTAGGTAAGCCACCTTTAAAAAACAGTAGCTTCTAACATATAATTTACCAATTAGATCACTAAAAAAAAAAAAAAAAAAAAGAAGCGGTGCGTTAAATAAAGAATTTCATATTTCTCTGTTTTGAAAACAAAAACACCAAATAAACAGCTGATGGTAAATGGTAATGGTCAGTATCATGCAGATTAGATGTTACAGCAACAACAGGTTATTTTTCTCTAAGCAATTTTATTTCACATGGCAATTTAATTCGGCACTTAGCCATTTACGTTCCATTGTCACGTTTAGATTGTCCCTGTATATAAATAATTAATTTGTGTGTAACAATAATGTACGCAAAGCAGATGGTAAGCCAAAAATAACTATCATTAAATCTATCAAATCTTATTGGTTCAATATTTGAATATTATATGATTATATTTATTGTATATATTATCAAGAAAAATTTGTTTTTAATCATAGTAACAAAGCCATTGACAAAAATTATTTAAATAACAAGGCTCTGCTTTATTTTTGTAAAATAGAAATGAAAAATAATAACCTTCAATCTTGATTACTCTTTGTCTTACTTATACTTCCATCTGATTAAACACCAAAGATTAATATGTTGATTAAATCTTGCTTCTATATAAAGACGAAGGATCATTCCCATTCTCATTTAAAATCGCTCGGGCTATCATTGTATTCCGTGCAGTTTCCAAAGAACTATTACTTCAAATTTTAATCTCATTGCCGTCTTTCTGAAAATAATTAATTGACAATTAGAGTATTTGCAATTAAAACAGTACCCTTAATTCCCTAATTTATAGATTAAATTGAAATTAATTAAATAACTCATTCAAACTTTGAAATCAGTCCATTAACATCATTGGTATTTACATTTTGATACACTTGTTTTGCAAGGTTGAGATAATAACAATAAATCCCGTGTACTATTATTGTTGTTTAGAGGAAGTATCTTTACCTCTTTTAAAAATTTTAAAAGCTAAAGCAATTCCATATAAATATATAGAAATTTAATTAAAAGCACTAAAGGAAACCTTCTGAGATAAGTATGTTATGATTCTCTAAATAGTAGAATGCTTATTCAAACAATTCAGGAGCAATCATTTCTGTAAATACGATTGGAGTAACTCATCAAATTGATTGTAAAGAGGTGATTTAAATATTTAAATAAATATTTAAATTCTTTTAGGAATCATAACTATATAAACTTACCTCTAGATTAGCTCATGGTTGGCAGTATTTTGTATTGAATTCCCAAATGTGATGGCGACCACTTCAATGACAGTTACAGATATACAAGAAAGGATCAGTCAGTCATAAGATCATGTGATACAAAAATAAAATAAAAATATTTTCCTTTAAAATCCTCATCAACATCTTCAACTTGAGAAAGATAAAAAAGATGGGAACTAGCAATAAAATTGCCTTGGAAGAGAAAAAAAAGGATAACTGGGATCAAACAGACATTATCATTTTCATAATAAATTAAACAAGGCCACCCTTTAAATAAATAATCAATGCTACATAGATTAAAATAAATTAACAATGGATATTGTAAGATTAACAGAATTTTTCCTAATTGTACAAATTTAGAAAAATTATTTTTTAATACTCAAATGCAATTGGTATTAATATAAGAATTGTACAAGCAAACAAGTGCAATTTTAAATTTGATTGAAAATAATAGGATTTTTTCTAATTACACATATAGAAAAATTATCCTTTAATACTCTGTCAATAATGCAAATTTATCAGGAATATAACTCATAAATTTCACAAATTTAGGGTAATCAGAATATTAATAATTAAAAAAATTGTACAAACATACAAGTGCAAGTTTTTTTAAAGGCAAATTGGAAATTTAGTTTATGGTGATTGATATGAAAGTGCAAGGTGGGCGTAAATGGAAAAAGTATTTAGGAATGGCCTTTTTTCCACACCTTAAATACCTGGAAAACTTCATATCTACCAAATAATATATATTTTAATATTTTAATCTTGTTCAAAAGTTGTTATTAGACAAGAAAAACAAACTATAGTAGAGTTTAAAGTGAAGGATGGTTTAGACTAGGGAGAAAAATGGTCTCCACTTTTATGGTGTTTGGGGCTTTTTTTTTAAAAAAAAAGTTTCCTCTTGTTATGTCAAGATTGTAAGGTTATTTAAAATTATTATAAATATATCAAGTTAGCACTAAGAACACATCAAAGTATTGCAAAACTAATAAATTTAATCATGATGGAAATATTTACAAGAAGAACAGAAGCATGGTTGATACTGATTGGCAAATTAGTTAAAATATTAAATATTACTTTTTTTTAAGAACATTATTGCGATTTGTGATCAGGTGATTTATAGATCAATTGGAAAAAATTTTATATGTTAACATCCTGTTTTTTTGAAATAATGTTGAAAGCAGATAAGAAACTTCTGAAGCAAAATGCTGAATCTCTCTCAGAGTTGACCAGGACTCAAAAGGAATCCTGGGATGCACAGGTTAAAGTCTTACATCAAAAAAATTAGAATTATAACAGATATGTACGAAATCACAGTTAATCATTTAAAAATTTTGCTGGTATGATGAATAGGCAAAAGAAGAATATGAACCTATAGTCTATAGATGAATAGAATAAAGTAATATATATAATGAGATATTAAATCCAATTACCAATGAAGAATGGGAGGAAATGGTTAAATCAGTTCCATTAATAAGGCTTGTGGACTTACATTTGAAAATTGATGAAAGTGAAAATCTTCAATTATTTCTATAGTTAAATATTATACTTTTAATTAATTTAAATCTGCTCATAAAACAATTACAATTTATAAATTTATAACATTAAAAAAATCAGGCTTATCTCTGATTAATAGAGGAATTGTCTGTAGACATTATTTCCAAATAATGCTAATTTCATTTACCAGTACAAATAAGTTAGAATTTATATTTAATAGATTATACATTATTTATGACATTAATGCATTTAAGGATCTTGAAAGGAACAAAAGAAACCATGTAAATGCAAAAATTTTTTTTGAACATATTTATTCTTTATGATTAAGACAAATAATCAAATTGAAAAAAAAAGAGTAATTTAATGAATATTCCACAGTTTGTGAAAGTTTTCAGTCAAATCACCACAAGATTTGGAAGCACATTTTGCTGGCTTTTTTTGTGGCTAATGCTTTAATGTAAAGTCAACAAAAATTACTCTTTATATAATTTCATTTCATTAGATATTTATGTAAATTCCCATAAAATCTCTTCTCATTATTTATTAAATCTCTTCCTATTTTTTTTAAAAAAATCATGATTTCTAAGTAGATTAATAATTATAAATTCTGAAAGACAAATAATTATAGATTTTATTAGTCTAATCTACAGTAGATGGAGAATACAGTCCAATTGGATGGGAATTTAATATACTTATTAAGAGAGCATTATGAGAGTATCAAAAGTTGCAAATGAATTAAACTGCATTTTGAATTTTTGATATTTGTAAACAATATAAAGCAAAATGAATATGTCATATGCCTACATATTACAAAAAACTAATTTCACTCAAGAAAAATTCAATCAATTTATATGTTGCACCACATTTATAAAAAAATAAGTATAAATATGAACTGAAAACAGGAAAATGTTTATACCTGCCTATTACCAATTCACCAGGTTTCCTTTAAACTTAACATTTAACCAACTTGTATAATAAACAAAATTATCCAAGAGGTGAATGAAATAACTGGGAATTGTGGATTTCATCTCAAGACTTGGTGAAGCTTATGATTGAATATGTTACAATGAAACCTATTTACTACAAAATAGAATATGATAAGTGAGTAATTCCACATGATTTAAAGTGTTAATAATAAATTAAGAATTAAATAAAATAATTAAATATTAAAAAATGCTTTAAGCCAAAAAGCACTAATATGTTTATATCTTTAATGTTTAAGGCCTTAAAAGCAAAAATAATGATTTATTATGCAAGGTTCATGAAAGTATTTCTTGGATGTAGTCACCTGTAGATGGAGTTTTTATACCTTTAGAGTTGTCTGTTTCTTAGATGGGACACCTGAAAACAGGTCTATAAAAATTATTTTGTTGTTGTTACTAAAAGACATATTTATAGCCAACAAAACTTCTAATCATATGATAAAGTGGGTAAATTTTTTTTGTGTGTGTGTTTGAGGCGTGAGTCGATCCTACAGAATGGACAACTCTATAGTTGTGATATGTGATTAAAGATAGACATCTAATTGTCACGCTGATTTCAACATAAGTCTAGTACTTTATTATTCATCTGTCAAATTTATCATATGAACTGGTAATTATATTACAAATGTTTAAAAGAATAATTAGTAAATATCAGTATTTAGCTGAAAATTATACTTTTATCAACAATGAAAAATCCCTGCAAGAAATAAATCTAATTATAGAATCAGAGCATATTAAGAAAAAGTTCTACTTCTCAAAAACGTTTATTTACTGAAATTATTAATTAAATTATTGTTACGTTACAATGGGTAATGGGGTTCTTTTAATTTCTGATGAATCTTCAACAAATATGACAGACATTTCTGATAATTAGAATTTTATTATAGATGACATTAAGCAATCTCTTGATTTTTTTTTAAACTTAAATTTAATAGTGATGAAAGTTTATTTCTTTTCCTAACTTTTTAACTGACTTACAAAATCAAATTACCAATACTTACCTATTATACATTAAACAATCAGTTTTCTAAAATGTTAAATTAAATGATATCATCTCTTAGTTAATAACATCCACCAAAATTTTCACATAATACAAATGCAAATGGAAAATTACAAATTGCTTTCTTATACATTCCAGAAACTGTTATTTTAGAATTTGATGATGGTATAAAACAGCCATATTTTTTTATAACTGGATCAGCTGGTACTTGAAAATCCTAGAATACTTGGACAAGATGTCAAAAAGGTTAAAAGCAGCACCAAGGGAAGAAAGATTATACGAATTAGTGATGATGATACAATGGATGGCACTGAAAAACATGAAGACAAACTGAACTAACTGAAGAGCCTAATACAAAGGGCGCAAGGGGACATTTTTACTACTTAATTCTTGCCTCTACAGGAGTAGCAGCACAAAACATAGGTGATAAAACAATTCATTCCAGAACTAAGAATGGTAATACTTCTATACTTATATCTAAGGCACTTTGCAAAAGTTAAAAAGCAAAGCTTCAAGAAGTCAAAATCGAAAGGTTAAAGCTAATTAAAGATCTTGAAATCGAAAGGCTAACGAGGGGTCACAAAATCGAAAAAAGGCTAGACATAAATTAAAACTAAATTAAAGAAAATTGATACTGTAATTATTGATGAAGTAGTTACAGTTTCTGCTGAACAGCTAGATTTTATCTCATTATAAGAAAGGGACCAAGAATAAAAATCCTACAGGAGAACTCCAATATATACAGTATATATTCATATATATATAATTATACTGGTTCCATCACTCCTCATAACAAATCAAAGAATGGTCCAATAATACCTTTGCAATCTTTTACAACAATACACATCACTTTTGGTGGATAAACATTATAGTCATATGTGACCCAATTAAAAGAAAGTTCAGCAGGTTAAAGTTCAACAGTTTATCTATAAAAGGAAGGTCAGCAAGGCTTGCTCATGTTATAAAATGGTTGGAAGTTATTTTTTTTTCTCAAATTTCTTCATGGATAATTACAGAATATATCTTATAACTTCCACCTGTTTCTGATTAAGAATAATTTATTTGTACAGCTTGCTTTCATATATATTTTAGTTATTACTCTTTTAAGAAAGTAAATAATAATGATATAATATAATATTTATTAGAAGGAAATAAAGTTCAGAAATAAAAGAATCAGATGAGTAATGGATATTTTAGACTAGATAAAGATTATAGTAATAGATGAGTTTGATGAAATAAAAGAAAATGATAACAGTTGAAAATAAAGTAGTAATTAAACGGAATTGGGTTTGGTAATAAGCTTTATTAAAATGTCCAAACTCAAAAAAATTCAATAGTAATAGGTAACAGATTGTAATCTATCTTCATAATTATAAAAAGGACTAGTAAAGAAAACTTTTATAACCATATACTGTATATAATATAGTTCTGAACATTAAGCAATCATCAACTAAAATCATTTAAAATCATAATTTTCATTTATCAAACTTTTTTTTTGTTTTTATTCACTTTATAATTGTAACTTGTAAGCTTTTAATAAACTCATAAATTAGCTTTTACCATTTTCTTTTTTTATATCTAATATCCAATTTTATTTATTTCATTTTTAGTTTATTTTTATAAACCTTTCTATTAATACTTTAGATAAGATAAATAACCATTTAACATCTTTGTATATATTGTAGTAGCTAATGTAAAATTATCAATAAGTAATAACTAAATCTCAGATTAGGTTTAAAAAGCTATTACAAGATTTGAGTGGATCTTAAAGAATTTGTTTGTATAATTTATACAAATCTCATGAAGCAGTATAGCAGAGCATTATAATTTTTTTTTTAAAAAAAAAACTTAGTAGCGTGTTTATTAAATATATAGAATCGAAGATTCTAAAAATTTAAACACCTAGAAAATTATTTACATGGCCATAATTCTCTATAACTAAGCGTAATCTAGTCTAAATCTAATCCACATATTATACAAAACCTCGAACAACAAATAATAATAAATTACCACTGCTTAGAAAACAAATGAGGGAAAAGCAAGATCGCTAAAAAACCCTGAATGAATTCTATCTAAGCTAATTACCTAACTAAAGACAGATTAACCCCCTCCGTACTATACCCCAGTAAATCAAGGTAAAACTCTTCTTCGACGAAATCTGCATTCTTTTGATAGCTTTCTCGTATGCAAGCACCGCTCTCTACCAAAAATTATTTCTACGTCTTCCAATATATAACTGATAATGATATTTATAGCGATGATGATGAACAAGCATTGGATCTAACGGATATATTAATTTAAGAAAAGGATGTATTAGTTTGTATTAATAAATATTACGAAAAAATTCGTCGTACAAAAATATATGAGGAATGGTGCCTTGTTTTACGTTAATGTATGTACAATCTCGTGAATCCAATGGATTCCTATTTTTTATACTTTTTATACTTCATCAATGACGCACCTATGGCACGATTTCGCAAAATACTGTTTAAGACGGATAGATTGAGGGTTGACGTGTCTGAACTAATTCTAAAATTGTTTGTAATAATATACTACAGAGCGAATTTTTTCGATAGTATCTAAAAGATATATACATTAGTTGCGTACGCCATTGTTGTCATTTATTTACTACTCTTTATTCTCGTTTACTAAACCATTGCATTCAAATACTTAGTTATTGATATCTACATGCTTCTCATTTAACCATATGATGAGCTGATTATTAGAAATACACTGCGGATATAACATCACATACCGTGAAATTTGACATATGTAATTCAATTATTAATTCACATAATAATTTGCCAATCCCTGCGTCTAATAAGATAAAATGAGATTACACGACAAATTGGTTTTTCAGAATGACCCAAAACGGAATAGAGTCGTTAGCTAAAATATACCTCACAGAACGGGAAGACTATTCTATTATGGGAAAAATAACTTCCGATTGACCCGCTATTCTAACATTAAATGATGTCATCATATTGATTTTCGCAACATGATTGAGATGGTTTTGCGCAGATCATACCTAAATTTCTTGTTTTCGACCACAGAAAATAATTAGATGTACTAGTTGCGTCTTGGAACCCAATTTTTTTGTGTTCTTAATTTCTCATTATATGCCTGAAGGGTATTCCTTCGGAATGTGGCCCAAGGTTGGCTTTTATGTTTCGAGTACTCTATGTTCTATTCCCAATCTCTGATGTAGTCGATGACAAAAGATTTTAAGACTATCATTCTCCAAATGAAGAACGAAAACGTTTTCGCCTTTCTTCGTAAGTGTCTTCAAAATAAAAGTGTTCTTTTGCATTCGAATTCTTATTATTAATATCTGGGATGTAGTATTTTGATCGCATAATAATCTATGGTACGAATATTCCATAACTACAGTAATAGCACCACTCCTGTAGACATCAATTAACCTAACCAGTAATACTTATATCCACGTGTCCAAGACTCTTTCTTTTTTCTGGTTTTTTTCTACTTCAGAAACTATCATGAATTAAAAGTATCATTTTCGATTGTCTACAGATTTCTAGAATAAATTGCTTAATCCGTGAATCGTGAATAACCTTCAGATTGCATGTGAATAAACCAGAACTAATATGCGAATCGCAGTAAATTACACTCAAGCAATATACCCAAGGGAATGCCCATCATGTATTCTAACTATCTTGATTAGTTATCGCCCCTTTGCTAGTGTAATATAATCTATTAGCAGTATATTTCAGACATGGAGAACAAGATTAACTAATTTATAGTACTTAAATTGTATTCGAGGGTGCAATAGTGTAAATTCACAAATAAGAAGGGATCATTTTCTCAGGTGACCTCAATTCGTCAAAGTTATATGACATACTGCGTAGCTACTGTACGATTTTAATCTGCTATTTTCGTGATATTGCCAATTCAGAATACAAATATGGGCCTTATTGTGTCCAAATATGTTTCTGGAGAGATCACTGAAGAAATAATCTAAACTATTCGTCCATGAGTAAACAGACTTTTTGGCAATTAAAAGTTAGCAGGAGAAAAAATGATTCTCGTTCCGTACACATGCTGCTTGGAATAAATTCTTATGTATTTCTTAGCCACAATATATCATACAGACTCACTAATATTTTTACCTATCAAAACAGTGAAGTTGATTAGTTTATTTTCTTGTAGAAACAGATAAGAATCACTACAAAGTCTACTCACAGTTCTTCTTTTTTGTATTAACTTGGAATTATCGTTTCTAGAGAACCAAATATTTGAATAAAAAAGATACATGGATATGAGCATACCACTTGCCCTATAAAAAAATTGAATACGTTTTTTATAAAGTTTTTATACGATTTTTTTTCCTTAGAAATAACGTATCATAATAGGATACGGAAAAATGCACAATTCCGTATCACTAAAAATATAGTTTGGATACGGAATTTATATGGAATTTACATGATTTGATCACTGATTTTATCACGAAATTTATACGATTTGGTCACTGAATTTACTATTTGTATTACAGTTTACTATAATTGTATTTACATAAATCTAATTTCACTTTATTAAATTAAATAAAAAATAAAAAATAAACAAAGTACAAATACATTATGAAAATTCCCTCCTTATTAAAACCACCTATTGCAACAAGTTCAGGTTCATTTGGAGTCAAACAACCTAAAAGAACAAAAAAAAAATTGGAAACAAAACCCCCCCTCATATAGTATCTGCAATCGTCCAAGTCACCAAAGGTCAGCATTCCTACAAAAAAAGAAAGAGAACTCCAGAATGTCTGACCTACATAAAAGAAAGAATTATGAGGCGTCTAATGAAAAAGAAACCAAAACAACAAAATAAATCCAAAACTGACCTACAAAAAAAGAAGACTCTGAAGCAACAAAACTGAAACAACCTACAAAAAGAAAAGAATCTGAACCCAACCTACAAAAAAACAAGAAAATTTGAACTGACCTAAAAAAAGAAAAAAAATCCTGAATCATCCTACAAAAAGAAAAGGACTCCCAAACTGATCAACAAAAAAGAATGAATATTCTCACAAAAAAAATCTGCTGGCCTATGAAATTAAATATAAATAAAGAAGAAAGGGGAATAAAGAATAAACCAAAAAAAATATTATTTTAAAAAGAGGGATAACGAAGTTAGGAAAGTTAAAAAAAAATTTTTTTTAAAGGGAGGACGTCAAAGTTAGAAAAATAAAAATTTTTTTATAAAGAGGAAATAGAAAAATTTTTTTTAAAAAAAAGAAGAGTGGGAATAAAAGAAACAATTTTTTTTTAAGGGAGTGACGAAAAAAAATTTTTTTTCAAAGGAGAGTGACGAAAAAAAAATTTTTTTAAAGTGAGGTACGAAAAAAAAAAAATTTGTTTTTAAAAGGGGGTGACGAAGTAAGAAGAAAAATTTAGAAAAAATAACAAAAATAAGACAAGAGAAAGAGAAAGGAAAGGAAAGACAGAAAGGAAGATCGGAAGATCAAACTCATCAAAGTAAGGGTTTATATAAAATCAAAAAACGTATCATAACAAAACAATAAACAATCATGTGATCTCGTGTTATGATACGGAATTTTTGTAAAATTATCTTCTAAATATATTAACCGTTAAGTTTAAAAATTCCGTATACATTCCGCATGATTAATTTTTTCCGTATACATTTTCTTATACATTAGTTTTTTCAAAAATGAATTGCTTATTAAATATACGGAATTTGTATACGGAATCTATAGAAACGTACATAAAATGTATACAAAACGTATCCTTTCCGTATACATATTTCTTATAGGGTTGGAGCGAATTGTGATAGTTTTTTCTCGCTTCACTGTGGATACTCACTCAACAGTTCTTTCAAAACCTATTTATTTCCAAAGTACGGTACAATGAAAATATCTTTCCTTAGCGAAATCTGCAGTCATATTTCTAACTCACGTTACAAATATCATTTGACCCGCTCGAAATTTACGACTAGCGTTTTTCTTCTTGCTTCTTTTTCCGTTGAGTTGTAAAACAATAAGGCGCATTTTTAACAACTAGAAAATGATTGGTCGTGCATGACCAAAAATAAGGTTGACTAATTAGGGGGGTTGGTCCGATCTTTCAGCCTTTTATAGGTCATGACGGGTGAATGAGGTGATCATCTGATCTGCTGTCTAAATTGATACCTGTGAAACGTGGCTTAGATACACATTTCTTCCACAATGTCTCACCAAGTCTACTCTCTCTGGATTCTCCTTGAGGGATATCCTCAACCAACTCTACTGGACGACATTACCTTCAATCTCAAAAGAGATGCCAATTTATCAGATCTTGCACCCCAACTTGTCAACCGATTCAGCGAACTGGCCCAAAAGAACAATCTGGACTTGGAGTTCTTTAACTTCGATGCCCGCACCGAGAGTCTTCTTCTCGATACTACGCTTAAGGCTGTGGAGCAGGACACGTCAGCTGGAAAGCCACTTGTCGTGCGCTATCCACTGACGGATAACACTAGTACGTCTTTTTTTCTTGTACATATTTCTTACGCTCGGACAGTATGCCTTACTCATTCTTGCTCTTGGCCTCCGACCTTATAGTCGTGGTCAAAGTCAGATTGCTTAGTACTCCAGCGGAAATTTGCCTTCCCCACACGACTGGAGTCTGGTACATGCTTCTTATTAAAACCAAACAGAAGTACAAGCGTCTGCAAGAGGACGGGAATGCGTTATACTTTGTCGATCAGGAAACAAAAAAGAAAACCATCGACGAAGAGTTCATATTCACTGACCTGATGAAAAAGACTAATCCGAATTGTGATAGAGAGATTGTCATATCCTTATTGATTCGAATCAAAGGTCTGGTCGATTTTTTAATATTACCAACATCTTAAACATTTTCTTACACGTATGGCTTGTAGGCAAAAAACCGTATGCTGAATGGACACCTAAAGATGTGCTCAAGGAAATTTTGCACGACCAATATTCAGCAATTGAAGCAATTCCTGAGCTCGATATAGGTATTGTATTGAGGTTTTTATTACAGCTAATTTCATAATGTACAGGACACACCGAATCTAACGGTATAACTTTTACCTTATTCTGGGTTTTACCGAGTTTCTCCGAGTGTCTCTCCTGCATTTGTGTCCCGTACATTATGAAATCGGCTGTAAGGTCAGCCTTACTTTGTAAACTGATCAATATTGGTGTCTCTACAGATGCAACCTTCGGAACCGATACTGTGCTCAACGGGCAAGAACTGAGACGCTTCATCGACAACCTCGAAAGAATTGCATCAGCATTTCATTACGAAGTTTCGTCAAACGAAGCTACGGCACGTAATTATATTAACCCTTTTATGGTCGATGCAGTTGCAAAAGTTAGGTCGAAATATCCATCGACGCGGCTGGTTGTTGAAGAAGATTTCGACGGCAGTCGTGGCTATGGCCTCCTGGACTATGTTATCTATTGCCGAGATCTCGCAATTCTGATTTCGGAAGCCAAAATGATTGAAATCCAGAAAGGAATAGCACAAATCCTTGTGCAGCTTCATACCGCGGCGGAGGTACTTGGCTTTATCGACTTTGTTTAATTGCTCATTTTGGGCTGTTTGGCTGACACATCGCTATTTAGAAACGTAAACGTAAACTCGACGAGTCAATCACTAACCCCCCAATAATTTGCGGCATCGTGTCAGCTGGAATAGGATGGCGATTCATCCTTTGGTCCGGTTTACCAGAGAACCCTACCATAAAGATTTCCAAGCTGTATGTCTGTGCATTCGGAGGAGACATGCGTGAGGCGAAGGAAGTGATTTCCATCATTGTCCGCATCCTCCAATCGCAAGCCAGTATGTTGGCACCACAGGATGAAGTGAAAGATGAAGTGAAAGCTGAGGGAATTGACCAAGATAACGATGACGAAGAATGAGCGTCTCAGCACTTGCGTCTCAGGATTTTTTTTCAATTGAGTAATTAAAAGTATACTGTACCTGTTGCATAGAAATTTTCAAAGTCATAATAATCCCAAAATCGTAACATTGATCTTTCAATAGTTCTTCAGAAAATAAAAAAATTATGTGATCATGTGAAAAAATTCACGCACTTTTGTAAATTGATTTATTATATAATGCATGGTCCAATAAATTATGTAATAATAATATATATATCAAGAAAGTAATGGATTATATTTCTGGGTGAAACCCACGAAGTGGCTTTAGCCTTTCTTCGAAATGTCATGGAGGCGCAAAGCATCCTCGATAGAATTAATAATATCGAGCAAATCGTTAATAATCTCTATGAAGAAAAAAGACGACGTGAAGAAGCAAATAGAGATAATTACTTCATGAGCACAGCTCAGTCTGAGACTGCCAAAAAACAAAATGAAACGGAATCGATTATTTCATCTGATAATTCTTCGTCCAATATATCATCTGAGGGTGTTTCATATGATATTTGGTCTCGTTTTAAACAGATTGTTGAAATAAATGATTATAGTATAGGAAAGATTTGTGCGCAAACTGTGAAGAATTTCTATAAAAAGAATAACTCTCATAGTAAAATATTAGATAAGATTAGTGTATGGGTACGAAATAATGAGTAGCGGGGAAGGAACTCTCATTTTATGGGTTAGGGCTCGAGTGATTCCTCCCTTGAAACAATCTGCTACTCATTCATTTCGTTTTATTAGTTATTCTATTTCTTGTTAAATAAAAATAATAAAATTTACTTCGTAGGCATAGCCTTTGTTCTTTTTTTCGTTTATATCTATTAATAATATGTATTAGCTTAGTCCGATGTGGTAAACCCCATCTTTGAGCGACCAGACAAAACTTCTATGACAAGAAGCGTCATATACGAGAAGAAATCAGTTCCAAATGAGACACGCTGCGCAGCTTGATCTCATACTAAGGATTTTTCTTTTTTTAATTGTATTATTTTTTTGCCAGATCTATAAAATAATGTCTGACGAAATTCCTTCCAATGTTAAAAATGGTCGGCTCTCCATGTCAAAGCCTTTTTGGATTCTAAAAAGAAGACTCAGATTTCACTCAGGTAGACAACGTCCGATCAGCACATGACTTACTTGGTATGATTGGCATTATAATTCATAATTTCATTTATCATCCTGGTAATTAGACCGCGAAGAGACCGTACTGTATAATGTACAGTACATGCGTATGCACTCACGTTGCAAGTTGATAATGACTGGTTGATTTAATTCGCATCAATCATTATTTCTTGTGTAAGTCTTCGTTTTACCTTATATGCCACTTAATTTTTACCTAAGCTTCTAAATTGTTAATACAATACTTTTATATTGAACCGAAGTGAATTTATTTATATATTTTTCAATATTTATTTTATTTACCATTGGATATTTAATAATCTGTCACAATCCTGTCCTTAAAATTTCACGTGCATCATAAAAAAATATATTTTATTATTTAATAATTATATATACATTGGTTATTATTAGATATTTGTTTATTTAGAAAAATATTTCAACTATTTACATATTCGAATTTCTTTTAAATAAGGAGAGTTTTCTGAAAAATTTTTGGCTAAGGTGTGTGTCATACTGTTTCTAGCATCTGATAATGACGTCCACTAAGAGCTGGAGTTGTTTCTTTTTTCAGAAAAAATTTTAATTTTTTTGTTTGCCGCTGTTGACTTTCAGTTGACGATTCTGAATGAGACCTTTTAGAGTTTTTAGAACGTACAGAAGATTGTTGCCTTAATGACCCAAATAGAAATTCTTAAAAAGTTTGAGCGTTAAAAAATAAAATTAATCAGTTTTGAATTAGTCAGTATTCGATATAAAAAAAATAATTTAAATGATCATGATAAATTAAAGTACATACTTTGTTTCGAAGTTGTTAAATATGAAATAATAGAAGATGAATTTAATAATCTACTAGTAAAAATAGCTCCAGGATGAGAGCTCGCATCAGATTCAGAACCAAATTTATTTTCCTTTATTAATTCCAATCGCATTTTTTCAGCTTGATCGAATTTTTCAATAACTTCTACTTTCTCGTCTTGATTAATAAATGGGCATAAAATATTATTTTTCATATATACCCATAAAGCAATAGTTTTGCGAATTTCTTTTATGTGAGGTCTTTTTAAGGGGTCAGGATCCCAACACTTTTTAATTAACTTTGCAAAACAATCAGGGGTATCTTTTGTAATTTCAGGTCGTTTTCCGTCAACAATTTTAAGAATAAGTTCAGTATTATGTTCAATATCGGAAAAAGGTTTACGACCTGTAGTTAATTCCCACATAATCATACCCATACTATAAATATCAGATTCTTTTGAAAATGCTTTACCATTAAATACTTCTGGGGCAATGTAAGGTATCACTCCATATATTTCATCATTTGAAATAATATTTGCGGGTTGTGATAACCCTAAATCTCCGATATACCATTTATAATTTATAGAGTAATTACGTGATTTAACTGACAATATATTTCCACTATGCAAATCTCTATGTATAAAATTTTCTTTATGAATGCAATCAAGTCTATAAATGAAAAATTATTTAGTTTACATATAATAATTATTTAAAAGCTTACTGTAATTAAATAAAAAATATAAATAAATACCCTCTTGAAATTTCCAGTATAATAACTAGTTTGTCTCCCCACGTAATATTTGTAAAATTTTCACGTAAATAATTACATAAATCACCTCCATTTGCATATTGCATTATTATCATATAGTCTTTCGTCTTAGGATCTTGTGTAATACCATAATATTTAATAATATGTTCAAATCTATTTTGGTATTGATTAAACGATTTTAACTAATAAAAATATATATATATATATATTAACAATTCATTTAAAATGATATTCTAATCTGATAAAATAGTAAAAAATAATAGAAATAATTTTAAATGAATCTTATTTACCTCGTTAACAAAATTTTTACTAATACTTTGAGAATTCGAAAATCTTTTCACTGCAACAGTTTCTTTCCTTGTTGGGTTTATTTTCCAAGTTGCTCTATAAATAGTACCAAATCCTCCTTTAGCTATTGCCTTCAAACCTTCAGTTTCGGAATATTTAATCATTTTTATATTCTTAAAGATGTCAAGTTTATTTTTAATAAAGTTATAGATATTTAATGGATTGCTATCTTTATCAGCGTTCTTCATATAATTAGCAATCTCATCATTAGTATCGATTGTAGAATTAAGAAATTCATCTATATTATTATTTCCATTAATACTAATAGGTTCCACTCTTTTGCATTCTATACACTGAGATTGATTTGTAAATCCAAAAATAATATTTGTTTTTAAACAATACCTACAACTATTATAAATTATAAAGCAACGGGAACACCATTTTTGACAATCAGATTTATATTCAAAGCTCTGTTTACATGCTATACAATTACTAAAAGTATCCCACCATGGCAAATAAAGAATTGGAATAGTCTTTTTAGTTAAAGTTGATTCTATATATCCAGAAGAAACTGAATAACAATTCGAACACATTAAAGAATAAATTGGTTTTCCACATAGAATACAATTTTCATTATGGGTTATTTCAATTTGTTTTTTCATATCAAAAGAATATTGTGTAACAATTTGTTTAAAGTATGAAATATCAGAACAATTCATACACCACTCTAAGATATTTTGTGTACAAAAATCCAAATTTCTTGATTCATGTTCAGTACATTGTATACTTTTTGTAACTCTATGTACGCCTATCATATTTTTAGTTGTAAACTTTGTAAACCAATATAGGCAATATCTACAATATTTCTGATTAAACAAACGGGTTACAGAATATCTATTTCCACAATAATAACATATATTCTCATTATTATCAAGAGGAATAAATATGATTGGTATAGAAAGGTCTTCATTATTTTTTAAATTAATATATTTTGAATCAAAATATTTAAGTTTACTTATAAAATTGTATATTTTTAATGGATTAATACTAGTTTTATTATTATTAACATAATCAACGATCTCCTTATGATTATCATGATTATCAGTATTTATTTTTATAAGATTTTCTTCAATATTTTTGGTGTTAATGATAATAAATGATATTTTTTTACATTTTTTACATTGAATTTGATTTGTAAATCCAAAAATAATATTTGTTGTTAAGCAATATCTACATCCGGTATAGATTGTAAAACAATTTGAACACCATTTTTGATAATCACCTAATTTTTTATTATCATCGGATTTCTTGAAAAGAGGTTCTTCTGAAGATATAATATGTTTACAAACAATGCATTGTTCATCATCATCATTCCACCATGGTAAGTAAAGAATTGGAATGGGGTTTCCAGTTAAAGTTGATTCTATCCATTCATATGAAATTAATAATTCAAATTCAGAATTACTTTGACGTCTTTGACGTTCACTTAAATTACATTTCTTTTCAAATTCAACCAATTTATTTTGGTAATAATTTGTATCAAATGATAATTTTGTAATTATTTGTTTAAAGTATATGATCTCAGAACAATTCATACACCATTCTTGGATATTCTGTGTAAAAAAACCAAAATTTCTAGGTTTAATGTGTTCAAAACATTTGTTTTTATTTGTACTTATTTGCAATTCTAGGCGCATATTTTTACGAGATAATTCTTTCAAATACCAATACAAACAAATTTTACAATATTTTTGCTCAAATAAAAGCGTGGTAGAATATTTTTTTTTACAATAGTAACATATATCCTCATTAATTATTGGCCTAATTGCATTTAAATGTATATCCTTATATTGGTAGTGATGATATCCAAGTTTTCGTATAAAGGTGTATACAGAATTAGATTTTTGGTCGGGATTATTCTTATAATTAACGATCCGATAATGATTGCTAATGTTGATGATTCTTGCAAAGATAAGTAAATCTTTTAAATTGTTATCAACATTTATGATATCAATAGTAATGGCTCTTTTGCATTTTCTACATTCAGACAGTTCCGTTAATCCAAAAATAATATTTGTTGATAAACAATGTCTACACCCTATATAAATGATAAGGCAACGCGAACACCATTTTTGACTGTCAGATTTAAATTCTAAGTACTGCCAACAAGCTATACAACGACCAGATGCATCCCAAAAAGGTAGATAAAGTATCGGAATACGTTTTTTTATAAAAGATGATTCTATCCACTCAGAAGAAATTGGATAACAACGTGGACACAAACTAAACTCAACACTATTTAAAAAATCTTGTTCATATCTACAAACTTTACATTTAATTATATTATTTTGTATTTCATAATTCATCTTATAAAAAGATGCATTAGGTGATTTGTCATTCGTAACAATTTGATTGAAGTGTAAAATTTCAGAACAACTTTTACACCAGTTTTTAATATTTAATGTATATAAGTCCTTGCTTCCTTGTTCATGTTCAATACATTGAGATTTTTTTGTGCGTATGTGTATATCCAAGTATGTATTATTATCATTCAAATTTTCAACATACTCAATTAAGCAAATTTTACAATATTTTTGTTTTGATAACGTCAAAGAATATTCATTTTTGCAGGTATTACACTCACTAAATGAATTGGTGCCGTCATTATAAGGAATGATGCCGTCATTAAAAGGAATAAACGAAATTTTCATGATTCTTTATCACGTGAGTATTGAAATTGCTATTGAAACGTACTACACGTACTTGTATCACAAAATTTAATTTTATATTTGCAACAAATAATCGAATAATAATATTCAAGGGGGAAATTTTTACTCTAAAGATTTAACATATTATTTATAATATTTTACTATTCGAAGGTATGGCAAAAAAAAAAGAAGTAGAACTTTCGAAAAATCGAAAATAGAAAATAAATAACGATATTTATTATTTGTATTTCAGTATTTCGGAAAAACAATTTTTATCAAGCTATTGCAAATATTTACAATTTTTTAGGATAAGTTTTCCCGAAAATGTTACGCGAGTTTCAGAATTTTGTAGGCGTAATAGATGTTTCGCGATTGACAAGAATAAAAATGGGTTAAACTAAATGAACTATAAGAACAATAATAAATAATTGTCATTATTTTTACTGATTACAAATTACGAACTTAATTTTCCTGTAAAGATTCTATTTTCATTCTGAGAATGAATTTAAACCTTCCTGAATGATTCTTTAAAGTTACGAATTATTTGCATTTTGTGATCTTGCCGTAGTTCCTTGGCCCAATTGGTTGGTGTCCACCACACAAATATGATGATCTACCATTTTGTCGCAATAACTTTAAATTAGAACTTAAAACTTCGCCAAGAATTTTTTTTCAATTACGTAAAGGATTACTTAATTAGGGAGTTGCACCTTTCATAATAGACGATCTAGATGTGGACAAAACATCTTGATGGTATTACTAAACTATTGTATAAATTAGCGGCTGTCATTCGTACCCCTCACTTTTGTTATTCGTACCCCCCTTCCCTGTGATTGATGATCTACAATCACGTTAAACTTATTAAATTGTACTGCATCATTCGTTAAGCCGGTTGATAAAATTTCTCGAGGACGTGACCCAACAACTATCATTGCTGTAACAGTTTCTTGCTGCTGCTCTGTAAGTTGACGAGCAATTGGATATCCTGATGTGTTTTTCTGAAAAGTTATAATTATGATTTGCATTGCGAATTTCTAAGTGCCATAAATCATTATGCCTAGCATATAATTCAAAGGACAGTTGTGTTTTTATAACTTGGCGTGTTTTTTTAGTAAGACCCAAAGAGTTATTGTAAACACCACCTCGATCGCAATGTAAGGTGATATTTTTCAATTCATCATGTCGATCCTTATGAGTTCTTTACTAATACGTAGCCTTGAAATTTTACAAATGTTTGAACATCTTTGAAACTTATATTCAGCAGGATGTGGTAGAAATATCTTTCAAGAAATAATGAAGCTTTGATTAGATTAAAAAAAATACTAGTTCAAGTGGCGTGTATTAACGAATGGCGCAGTAAAATTTAAAATTTAACTAAGTTTAACGTGATTGATCATCAATCACATGGTTTATTACAGGGGAGGTAAGAGCCGCCTAAAAAAACTTCTTTACATGCAGCTGGGTTAATACCGAACATGATTCTGATTTTATAAATGTATAATAATCATATGCATTTGTTTTTCAACATTAAACGCCAACCAAAAATATTTGTTTTATTCCCAAGTATTATTAATGTGCATAAATACACATTTAAGCGTGATTCTTATAGATTATAAAAAATATATATATATACTAAATATTTTCATTAAATAATGACACAAAATTTAAAGTCTTTTGGTATTTGGCATTACATTTAATTGCGAGCTAACGTAATCCTTATAAATAATAAAAAAAAATGCGGAGTAGTCGCGCCAAAACGATTAAAATTATAATTTCAATTACAATCAATCAACAATAACATTTTATTATTAATTACAGGTTTTCATAAAGGGTATAGTGTAGTATAAGTACAGAATCAAATTTGGTATGAGTACGAATTTTTTCTGGAGAACAATCTCCACTAGGCCAATTTTTTAAAGATTTCCTTAAATCTTTTAGTATTACAAGGTTGACACCAATGTATACCATATACTTCTTTTATTTCTTCTAAAACCTTTCATATAAATTATTCTATCATTTATCTTTTCAGCATCAATAGAAGAAACTATAACATGCCTCTTTTAAATGATAATTAAATATATTTATTATTTAAACTGTATTGTTTGTTACATTTACTCCATAAGTTTCTTGGCTTTTTGGATGTTTTATTCAATATTTCCATATTAATTAACTTTAAATAAGTCGTACATATTAATATTCGGAGTCCGGTGCACAATAATTTAAACAATTTTGTCAGCACATTTGTGAAACCATTTTGAATGATCAAAAACTTTGTATTACGTGATGGTACAACACACGTTCTCATGTGTGCGACCTAAATGTTATATACTGTGTACACACTTTTTAATCGAAGAATATACAACTTGCAATTGTAATTACTGATAAATTGATGCTTTTAACTAATCTTAATATTATTATTTGCAAATATAAATTATGCAAAAAAAAAAAATTTTTTTTTTACCTCACTTTTATATTTCAATCAGTTCATTTTTATCTTATCTACAGTAATCGTATATGATATCCAAATTTCAATTCAACTTTACAAGAAATTTATAATTTTATCAGAAGGAATATATGTGTACGGAATGATATAATTCTTTTTATCCCCTGATCGGCACCATTTACACGATTATGCAAATGTAGTTATACCTACTGGATAGCAAATTTTATATGTATTTATTTATCCGTTTCTAGGAAATTTTGCGGTAAAAATTAACTATTGATTATACTATAATGGACTGATTTGAAAATTTGAGTAATTTGGAAAGATTTGCATTTTCCAAATGAGAAAAACTTTCTTTTAATTTATTTGTAATCTCAATATTATTTTTCAAGTGTATTAGTAATAGTTCCGAAGCTTTTTAAAATTCAATTATTTTTTAAAATCTTTTAAAATGAAAAAAAAAACCAAGTGAAAGAAAAATAAGATACAACAATAAAATAAACTATATTAAACTCACGATATACTATAAAACACTTACTATTGTGTAAATGGCAGGGGATAAATCAATTATCTCCTGGCTAATTGGAATAGTAAAATTTTACTTAGAATCGGAACATGATCAGCCTTCGGCCGATCATTTATCCAATCCTAGTAAAATTTTACTTATTCCTAATTAGCCAGGAGATAAGTAATACATATAATATATGATAAGCTGCAGTCCTAATATTCTTCAATGCATAGCTGCGTGTGGAAATAAATTTTTTCTATGTTACGTTGTATTACGAAAAAAAAGGTGAGGTTGACTGAAAGTAGTACTTGTATGTATACAGCGAATAAATAAATATTATGGAATATTAATTCAATATTTCTTTCATTATAGTAATAAAAGAAATGGTTTCACCCACTTCTAATAATATTGTTATTATTGTAACACATTAGCGCTAAAATCAATATGTTGCTAATTAAAACGGATTGTAATGACGTTTTGAAATTGATCATTATATATTACCAGATTGTAAATGTATAACTATAAATTGCGCCATGTAAAAATTTATTTAACATTTTGAGTTTCAATTAATTTAATTTTAATTTAACTCGCAACAAATCACTAAAATAATAATAAAAATATAATGAAAAATTTACAAAATTATCAAATTTATTACTCCATTATAACTAATAGATAATCTTTATGTTTTAATTTATAATTTGATAATATTTTCTTTTTTTTTTGTATTCTTTATAAATTCATCATTTTACTAATATCTCAAACTTTTCCAGATGATAACGATGATTGAGGACTGAGGACTATGCATCTTGGAAATTTACTTAATATACTGTCAAAACTCATTTCGTCAATTTCGTCTTTAAATCGCTTTTAAATTACACTTATATATATGATATATATGTACTTTTTATAATGTTATTAATTTTGAGGTCATGGCACGTATTTTATTAAATTTATTATTGTCACCCTTTTACCAAAACTAATTTACTTAAAATTAATCAAATATGTTTAATAAAAAAATTCGGATTCATTTTTCATAAAAAAATTGGGTTTTATGAGTGGTCGTTTAGTTTTTTTAAATGATCGATTTCTTTTTTTTTTTGATAAATTATCTGTTCATGTTTCACGTGTCAAAATAAATTGACGTGATAAAAATGTCACGAATGTGATAAAATCAGAAAATCAGGTTTCAAAAAAAAAATTCTAATATTCCAAATATGAACATTAAAAATCAAATATGATTAACAAGAATAAAAGGTCACCATGTTAACATGATGGAAAGTTGCCATGAATCATTGGGGTGTGCTATCAACTAATTAAATCAAAAACTATATATATAAAAATTTATTAATGATTTTTATGATCATCAAATTCGGGAATTTTCCTTGTCATTTAAAGAATACACCTTAAATAATAACGTAACACCTTGCTTTTTGATACTAAAGAAAAAAATCAGAGTTATATTAAGGTAGTGATTTACTGTATATAAACCCTTATATGGGAAACTTCTTAAATATTCTAATATCATATGACGACCACAAGAAAAATTCTCTAATAATTACATAAACTTTCGCCTACGGTGGGACCGGTTAAGGTATCTCAAAAATCGGAACTTTTTAGTAATAAGTTCGATATGATATCTTCCTTACAATTAAATATATGAGTAAAGACAAATTGGTACGATTTGCAACCAAAAAACTTTTTTTTTTTAATATTAATCGACTAAAGGTCTTCGGTTAGGTTTTTAACCAACAGGTTAAAATTTTTTTGGTCGGTTCCAACCTTTATCCCGATATTAAGTGAATTACTTATATTAAATCTTATTTGTATATAGTATATGTGAAAAATTATAATACAGTAATACCATCTTACTTCCGGTTTGATTTACTAAACCAACTTATAATTCATAATTAGCCAAGTGGTTAGATTTATCAATTATCAATTTACAATTTACAATTTTTGTGATAAAGTAACGTTTAAGTTTTGGGCATAATAAGTTCATGAAATCATATGTGCGTGATGGTCGTGACTTATATCAATAGGAAGAAAAGAATAAGATAGAAATAATAATTATACACATAGTGATAGCCTTATTTTGTTAATAATCAAATCAGAACAAGTTTATTAAAGATAAATAATACATTTTTTTAAAAAAAAAATTTTTAAAATATATAAAAGTATATGTAGACGTAAATACATAGTAAATAATAAAGTATCTATCTAATACATAATTATTGGCTATACTAAAAAATAAAAACTAACTATATTGTGATTAAGCTAATTATTACAGTATAAAAGACTACTCTATTGAATATATTTATTCTTTATAACTATCAGTATCTCTAAATTCCCTAGCCCCCTGAGATTGCGCACTACGTTTTTTGTTAACGTTCAAAGTATCATTACCTGTTTCACCTTCTTTACCTTTATCTTTAAATCCTTATGTATTACCACTAATTTCCTTAATTCTATCACTAAATTCAGTATTCAACTTATCAAACTCTTTAACCGGATCCTTATTGTAAGTCGTCGAGCCCATTCGACTGTCCTTCCTTCCGAAACATCAATTAGCGTTGTTAATCGACGCATCTCTACATATAATTTGATCCTGTGATTTTAATTGTAAACCTGTTCCTAAATCA
Organism: Rhizophagus irregularis; assembly: GCF_026210795.1. NCBI lineage: Eukaryota > Fungi > Glomeromycota > Glomeromycetes > Glomerales > Glomeraceae > Rhizophagus > Rhizophagus irregularis. Next base: position 2,398,964 of record NC_089449.1, on the reverse strand, counting down.
TCTTGCAAAACAAGCTTTTCTATTTTTTTTTTAAAAAAAATTCGATTAATGCTATATATAATAATTAAGTATTAATGTGATAATATTAAATATACTAAAAAAGGTAACCCACCATTATTTTGTGTTTCAGTTTTTATCTCTGCAATTTTATATAATGAATTTTGGACTGTAGAATTTACGTCTGGTAAAGGCGACCTATTATTAAATTAATAACTATAATATTAGCTACATTAATATCTAACTTAATTTTTCTTATTTATAATTCAAGTTAATACCATTGAGCGTCATTAATATCAAGTTCAATTTCTCTTGAACTATACTCTAAAGAAATATAAGAAATAAGAAATGTATAACAATAAGTTTCAATTGAATTCTTAAATTATGTTTTATATAATTTAACATACCTTGCTTTATTGGCAACATTTCATTTAATGATCTGCTGGTATAAATCGCATTTGGACATTGAATATTATTCACTGAATTCTGAGTGGTAGAATTTAATTCTGATAAAGATGACCTAAATATAAATATTTTAAATTATTAATTAATTGCATTAATGTCTGTTTTTAATTTTTTTGCAATTACATATTAATACCGTTTAACATTGTTAATATCAGACTCAAGATCTTTTGAAGTATACTCTAAAATATAGAAAATGTGGGATAAATTTTGTATATTATTAATGCTCCAAAAATAATGATAATGTTAAGTATTATAAATAAAATAAAAAAATTAATATTTAATACCTTGTTTCTTATTAAATGAAGTTGATGATGATAAACTAATAGATAATGACTCCGAGATTAAAGGATTTAATAATCTGCTAGTATAAATAGCTCCAGGATGATAGTTTACAGTAAATCTAGGATCAAGCTCGTTTATCTTCATTAATCCCAATCGTATTTCTTCAGCTTGATTAAATTTATCAACATCTTCCATATTTTCAGTTTGATAAATATGTGAATGTAAAATATTTTTCATTGCACATTTCCATAAAGCAATAGTTTTACGAATTGCTTCTATACGAGGTCTTTTTAAAGGATCAGAGTCCCAACATTTTTTCATTAAATTACTAAAACATTTAGGGGTATCATCTGTGATTTCAGGTCGTTTTCCATCAATAATTTTATAAATAAGACCAATGTCATGGTCAAAATCAGCAAAAGGTTTACAACCTGTCGTTAATTCCCACATGATCATACCAAAACTATAAATATCTGATTCTTTTGAAAATTTGTTACCATTAAATATTTCTGGAGCAACATAAGGTATTACTCCATATATTTCATCATTTGATGAAGTAACATTTGCAGGCCGTGATAATCCTAAATCTCCAATGTGCCATTTACCATTAACTAATAATATATTTCCACTATGTAAATCTCTATGTATAAAATTCTCTTTATGAATGCAATAAACTCTAAAAACAAAGTAAACAATTTGATAGTTAGCCAACCTAATATTAATTGACGAGCACAAATTAAATAAAATATAATAATCACCCCCTTGAAATTTCCAGTAAAATAGTTAATTTATCTTCCCATGTAATATTTTTAAAATTGGTTTGTAAATATTTATGCAAATCTCCTCCATCTGCATATTGCATTATTATCATATGATCTTTTGTATTATGATCTTGTGTAATACCATAATATTTAATAATATGTTCAAATCTATTATGATATTGAATAAATGGTTTTAACTAATATAAATTATAAGGTAGGTTAATTTATTAAGTAATAGAAATAAAAGATTAACTATTATATATTTACCTCATTAATAAAATATTTACTGATATTCTGTGATTTCAAAAATTTTTTTACTGCAACAATTTTTGAATTGGAATGACTTATTTTCCAAGCCGCTTTATAAATAATACCAAATCCTCCCTCCGCAATTCTTTTAAAATCTTCAGTTTTGGAATATTCGATAATTTTTATATTTTTACAACTCATCTTAACTTTATTTCTAATGAAATCATATATTTTTAATGGGACATTGTCTATATAAGCATTATTCATATATTTAGCAATCTCGTCATTAGTCTCAATAGTAGAATTAAGTAATTCATCTATATTATAATTTCCATTAATACTAATTGGTTCCACTCTTTTGCATTTTATACATTGAGATTGGTTTGTAAATCCAAAAATAATATTTGTCGTTAAACAATATCTACATCTATTATAAATTATAAAGCAGTGTAAACACCATTTTTGATAATCAGATTTATATTCAAAGCTCTGTTTACATGCTATACAATTGCCAGATGTATCCCACCAAGGTAAATATAGAATTGGAATTTTTTTTTTGATCGAAATTGATTCTATATATCCAGAAGAAACTGAATAGCAATCCAAACACATGAAAGAAATTTGTTGATTAATTAAATTTCCACACAGATTGCAATTTTCACTTTGAATTACTTTACTTTGTTCTTTCATCTCAAATAAATGCTGTGTAATGACCTGTTTAAAGTATGAAATTTCAGAGCAATTAATACACCATTCTTGGATATTTTGTGTACAAAAATCCGAATTTCTTGGCTCATGTCCAGTGCATTTAGTGTTACTATTTGTGATTATATATACATCCACCATATTTTGAGTTGTAAACTTAATATACCAATATAAGCAATATTTGCAATATTTTTGTTTAAATAGAAGCGTAAAAGAATAACTATTTTCACAATGACAACATATATTGCTAACATCATCATTAAAAGGAACAAATATAATTGGTATAGAAAATTCTTCATTATTTTCTAAATTTGAATAGATAATATATCTTAAATCAAAAAACTTAAGCTCACTTATAAAATTATAAATCTTTAATACATTAGAATTCTTATTACTATTTACATAGTTAACAATCTGATTGTAATTATTAGCATTGACTTTTGCGGAAACAATAAAATTTTCTGTAATTTTTTCTGTGTCAATAGTAATAAATGATATTCTTTCACATTTTTTACATTTAGATTGACTTGTAAGTCCAAAAATAATATTTGTTGTTAAGCAATATCTACATCCATTATAAATTATAAAACAATTTGAACACCATTTTTGACATTCTGACTTAACTTGTAAGTTCTGCTTACAAGTTATACAATTATTAGATGTATCCCACGAAGGTAAATAGAGTATTGGAATATTTTTTTTAATTAAAGTTGATTCTATATATCCAGAAGAAATTGAATAATAATCTAAACACATGAAAGAAATTTGTTGATAAATTAAATTTCCATACAGATTACAATTTTCATTTTGAACCATTTCACTTTGTTTTTCCATATCAATTGGATATTGTGTAATGATCTGCTTAAAGTATGAAACTTCAGAACAATTAATACACCATTCTTGAATATTTTGTGTACAAAAATCCAAATTTCTTGGTTTATCATGTTCAGTACATTGAGTATTACTTGTAATTATATATATATCCAATACGTTTATAGTTATAGTAAACTTTGTAAACTTATTATACCAAATTAAACAATACTTGCAATATTTTTGTTCAAACAGAAGTGTTGGTGAATAAATATTTCCACAATAACAACATTTGTTACTATTATTATTAAAAGGAACGAATATAATTGGCATAGAACATTCTTCACTATTTTCTAAGTTTGAATAGGAGATATATTTTAAATCAAAAACTTTAAGCTTACTTATAAAACTATAAATCTTTAATGCATTAGAAATCTTATTACTATTAATATAGTTAACAATCTGATTATAATTATTAGCATTGATATTTGTAGAAACAATAAAATTTTCCATAATATTTTCAGTGTCAATAGTAATAAATGATATTCTTTCGCATTTTTTACATTTAGATTGGCTTGTAAGTCCAAAAATAATGTTTGTTGCTAAACAATATCTACATCCAATATAAATCGTAAAACAATTTGAACACCATTTTTGACAATCATCTGATGCCTTGGAGGATATATCATTTAAGATATGTTTACAAACAATACAATGCTCATTATTATACCACCATGATAACAAATAAAGAATTAAAATAGTTTTTTCAGTTAAAGTAGATTCTATCCATTCAAAAGAAATTAAGTAACATTTTGAACATAAACTAAACTCAGTATTGATTAATAAATTTTGCTGACCACATAGTGTACAATTCTTTTCACATTTAATTATTTCATTTTGTCTTTTATAATAATAATTCATATCAAATGAACATTTCGTAATTATTTGCTTAAAATATAAAATCTCAGAACAGTTCATACACCATTCTTGAATATTTTGTGTATATGATTCAATATTTTTTGATTCATGTTCAGTACAATGATAATTACTAGTATTATTTATATGCACATCTAAACATACATTTTTATCACTTAAGTCCTTGCGATACAAATACAAACAATATTTGCAATACTTTTGTTCAAATAAGATTGTTGAAGAATAACTAGATCTACAATAATTGCACTTATCCATATTATTCCTAAAGGAAATAAATCGAATTTGTCTATCTACTTTAATGGGATCAAAATTATTACAGTAATAAAATTCCCGTATAAATTGATATGCTGAATCCACCAAATTCGATCCTTGTTTAATATTATTCTCCCAATTAACAATATTTTTATTAATAATGATTATTCTACGAGTAAAATTTTTTAATTTATACTCATCAATGCCTGTAACGTCGATATCAATAACTCTTTTACATTTTCTACATTTAGACTGTTCCGTAATTCCAAAAATAATATTTGTTGTCAAACAATATCTACACCCTATATAAATTATAAAGCAATATGAACACCATTTTTGACGGTCAGATATATATTCTAAATTATCTCTACAAGTTATACACACACTTGAATAATCCCACCAAGGTAAATAAACAATTGGAATGGGGTTTTTAACCAAAGTTGATTCTATCCATTCAAAAGAAATAAAATAGCAATTTGAACACAACCCATTATAAACTTTCTCACATAATTTACACTTAGTATTATGATAAGAATAATCAAATCTGTCTTTTGCAGCTATTTGATTAAAATGTGAAATTTTAGAACAATTATTGCACCATTCTTGAATATTTTGCGTATCAGAATCCTTATGCTCTATACATCGATCTACAATTTCATATATAACATCCAAGTATATATTATTGTCAGTCAGATTATTAACATAATCAAATAAGCAATTTTTGCAATATTTTTGCCTCGATAATGTCTTAGAATATATACTTTCACAGCAATCACAACAATCTTTTTTATCATTAAAAGGAAAAAATAAAATTGGCACAGGATTGGATTTTAATTTCGGTGTAGGGTCGAAAGAGTATTTACCCTTAGTACTTATAAGTTCCATGATAGAGTTTAATGAAGGAAGAAAATTTCGAGAAATTAAAAATTATGAAGGTATTTATAATAATAATTATAATAGAATTTCGGAAAAATATCTCCGTAAAGAATTCCTCAGAATTCCATGATGTAAGAATTTTCCGGTTTAAACAAGGAAATGATCTGCAGTAAGTAGTAAAATTTTGTTAAATTCCTTGAAATGCTGATCATCCCGGATTGGGTTTATCCGAATTTCACATTACAAATCAAAAATCCAGGATGTCGATCATCCGGACTGAATTATGAAATAGTTTTTGAACGTAGTAAATTGATAAAGTCACCCAGTGAATTTATTAAGTATGGGGCGTAGTATTATATTTAGTTTAAGTAATATAGTATTTTTCTACTGCGGTCCGGGATGACGGATATATATAACTCCGGGATCACGAGTATAAACTGAGCCATATGTAATGTTTAGTATTACATAGTTCTTGTGTTTACTTTTATTTTTAGATTTTGGGAAAGGGAATTAAGTTCGGGATATTATTATTATAATAAGAAATAAGATTGAAGATCAAAAATTGGAAATTTTGAAAAGTTAAATATTTACGAAAAGTGGGAAAACGACATTTTCTGAAAGGGAATAAGTTCAAGAAAAAGGTTTACTAAAAAGCAAAATGCTTCAAAAATGGAAATGGAAGATTTCAAAAAGTGGAAACTGAAATATTTTATGGACTTAGAATTTATTCATTTTTTATAACAAATTTGGACTTAGTGAAAAAGGGGGGAGTTTGTTAGAAATTAAACGGGATTTATTTTTAATCAATTACTTTATTTAGAAATATTACTAAACCAAGCATTATTTTATTTTACTTGTATAACTTTATATTATCAATAAAAAGTCGTTTTTGTTAAAGCTGCGGTGGCAACGTGCGGGCGTAGGCTTTACAACGATCATGATTTGGTCTTCGTAACAAAAAATTTATCTTATGAAAAAATATATATATATATAAAATATTTGACTCAATTTATAAAAATATGAATAAATTAAAAAAAATTATTGTTTAACACCGACAATCATGAAACTGCGCCAAATATTTATTTAATTTACCTAAAAGTTTTCTTACAAATATATATAATTTTAACTATTTGTTTGATATAACTGATAAACTATGATACTTATCAAATTAAGAATAGATGAAAATGCCTACATACATTTAGAAGTACTGTGCGATCATATTAAATACTGTATATTCGTCACTATCCGTATTATAGAAAATAGGAAATAGGTTACAGGATATTTGTCAATAGAAAACATCAATTCTTCAGTACTGAACTTAAAAAGTCTGTTTTACGATAATTACATTTCAATGTTTATATTAAGACCACATAATAATCTATTGAAAATAATTTATATTCGCAACTCCTTAAATCTAATTAATTATCTTTTTTAAAAAACAAAATATTAATGAGTTTCATTATAAACATTTTTTTTTTTATGAAAAATAATCATTTTAATTGGTTACTTAAACGACTATGATACGCTCCACTTTTCTTGCTAATGACGTAACAAATTACTGTACGTGTAATAACAATGTACTCCATATATTATATTTATGGAGAGGAACAACAAAAAAGTAAAATTTTTGTTCCTATTAAAATAGTTGTATTATAATTTCTTTCAATAATATTGTTTTGACTATTTACGTTAAACTTTAAACTTTCATTCATTCAAACCATTTTTGATCACCGAAATTATCATGCATCACATTGATAATCCTTCCTATTTTATTAAATTGAAAGGACATTGATAAACTATAAAAGAAGAAAAATGCTAGATTGTGTCGTTAAAGAAAGAAGTATGGCAACGAAACAATTTCATATCATGCAACTGATAATTATTTACTATTAACGGAGAAGTATTATAGTATTCATTTTATCACTAGTGCATGAAAGTGTATTATTTTAATACGAAAAGGGAAATTTTGTGTAACCCTACAGGCTCGTAAAGTATTAACGAGTAAGTTCGATGGTTATCATCATAATTAACTTCATTATATAGCTGATATTATTAACAACGATCTTTAAATTGTAAATTCGAATATAAGAATTTTCACCAATATTTAATGAAAAAAAAAAGATAATAATAATAAAAAATAAAATTGTTTAATCTAATTAATAGTCTGTTCAACGTACCTCAGATTCTACTTTTGAACTCATCGACTGGAGAAATTGGGTCTTAATTATTTTTCAATCATTACCCAAAATTGTAAATATTACATGATCTAGTCAACTAAAAATCACTCATTATTACTAAAAAGTACCATAATAAACTTTTCTACCCTAATTTTTTATATGAGACTGCGTCTAACCCATTGTACCACACTCTTAACTCCCACTATGGTGTCAAACCCATAAACTTTTACGACATTTCTCAAAATTTAGGAACTTCCTCCATTAACCAATAACCAACCGATATGATAAACGTAGCGAAAGTATAGATGCGTTATATCAAATCTTTATATTCTATAGCAGTATACTAGCACCTTATAAATTTGTTTAATCAATCAACTTTTTTCTCTCTTTTCTTGATTAATATCTACAAAAAAAAATAATTAATTAAAAAAAAAATAATTTATAATATATGGGAAATTATAAACACTAAATAAAAAATGTAAATTACCTAAAATAGTACTAGAAACCTTACAATTTTCTATAAAAGTTATTAATAGAAAAATGTATTAATAAAAGGGTTCCGCTATTCATTACTATATAGCGGCAAATAATTATTTATCACCATAGTTATTTAGTTAATTAAATAATCCATTATACCTAGTACTAACCCTAACCCCTAAAATTAATATAAAAAGTAATACTTACCTAAACTTTCACTTAATATTGTTTCTTTATAATCATCTTTCTCATTTATTGTAAATTTAAAACTTAATTCTTCTTGATTTAAAATTTCATTCAACTTTACAGAATAATCAAATTTTCTACTTGTATAACAAGTTAATGGATGATATGATTTATCCTCTACAATAGTAATAATCGATTAATGATTAAATATAATTAATATAAGAAAAAAAAATCTTATTTACCTGGTATTGCTGGTACTGCTGGTACTGACTTTCTTTCTTCATCCTTCATTGGTATTATAAATTTAGTAGATAACACGTCAAATATTTCTGCTAATTCATCTGCAGTTGGTCTTTTTTTGGGATCAGTATTCCAACATCTTTTCATTAATTCTTCATAATCAGGTTCTGTTCCTTCTATAATTTCTGGTCTTAATCCTCTACAAATATCTAAGGAAAGATTAAAATCATGAGGTCTATTATTAAAAGCAGGAACACCTGATGTAAATTCCCACATAATAACACCAAGACTATAAATATCAGCAGCTTTTGTATACGGTTTTCCACGTAAAACTTCCGGAGCGATATATGGAAGTACTCCAGAAATCACATTATAATCAATAGATTGATCCGCCGGTTTACTTAATCCAAAATCGCTTATATAAGCAGTAAATATATCTTTAAAAAGTATATTTCCACTATGTAAATCACCATGAACTAGATCACATTTATGCAAAGCGGAAAGTGAACTTGTTATCTCATATAAATTATAATATTTATCATTTTGATTACATTTTTTTATCATAAGTATAGATCTTAAATTACCCATTGGCATTTCTTTTAAAACAATCATATAATTTGATGTATTTGGATCTTTAGTTATTCCATAAATTTTCACAAAATTTGAATAATTATTTATAGCTGAATATAAAAATTTTAAATGATTTTTCAACTAAAAATGTTATATATATATATTAATAAAAAAAAAATGCCATTTAAAAAATTAAAAATTAAATAAATAATTACCTCATTTAGGAAATCTTCGTGAATATTCGAAGAATCGTTTAAACTTTTAAGTATTACACGAATTCCATTTTTTTGAGTAATTCTATTCCAATCTTTCTTTTCATAATTCCAACAATCAATACTTCCATCTAACCAATCAGCCCCATAAATAATACTAAATCCTCCTCGAGCAATATATCGTATATTTATAAAACGATTATAATCAATCCATTCTATAACTTCATTATTATTTCTTGCATTTAATTGAGCTTCTTGTATAAATTTATCTATATACATATTTTCACTTCTCCAATTATTGAATTCTTTTTGAAAAAATTTAGAATTACAATTTAAACACCAATTTTCTTCAGTCTGTGGTTTATTACAATTAAAACAAAACCCGAATTCTTTATTAGCTATATCTTTTTCGTAATAATTATCAAGCTTAATGTTTTCTGAAGATTCTTTTTTATAATGAATTTTATTCAACAAATTATGTTCTAGAGATTCTCTTTCATGAGTCTTATGATCATTATTACCTTTAAAATTATTTTTGATATTTTTTTGCATACTAAACTTACCTCTTTTTTTTCCTTTTTTAAAAAATGCATGTTTTTATACAGATAAAACTCTTACATTGTACTAATTTTAAAGTAACTACATAAAGACTTTTTAACAATGACTTTGACTTTGTGTCATTCATTGCTAAAAAAGGATCGACAACAAAGGACGAAGCAATTAACTTTGTATTGTTTAATTCAGTTTGATAATATTACTATAATTGAATTTATATTATTTACGCCTTTATAACTGATAACAATACTTAAAATTATAAAATGAAAATAAATTTGCATGTATTAAAAGACCTATTTATCTAACTATCAAATAATAAATATTATTATAACCCGTATTTATACAACATAAAAGAAAACATGTGCTTATTATAAAAAATTTATCAAACTCCATATGTCAAGGATCCATATAAAAATCTTTGATATACCTAAATCGATATTTATTTATATAGTGGGAAAAGTATAATTTTATCGTTAAATATCGTTTTTAATATATTTATATATCAAATACCGAGTACGCTAAGGTCTTATTATAGTTTAAATTAAGCAAATTTTACTAATTCAACAACTATGAAATCATATTCTGAAAGAAATTTAATTATTAATATTATTTGCTTAATTTAGACTACAAGCATCATAATGAAAAAAAATACAGAAAAAAAATAAAAATAAAAATAAAAATAAAAAAAATAAAAATAGAAAAATATATTATAAAACCATAACTAACAAAAAAAATAGTACAAAGAGTTAATATAATCGAAATTTATATACTGTCGCGAAAATCTAAAAAAGGAATTTACATTGTGAAGCTACTCTTTCCACATGATCAGGATAGGTTAACGTGACTGTGCTTATCTTTTGTGTAACATTTAACTTAGATTTTTAATAATTTTTTTACAAAAGAAATATGAAGAAAAGATCAACCGCCACATCGATCACGTGTCCGAGCTGTCGGGTTTGAAGCAGGTTTACGAATTCAAAGAAAAAAATTTGGATTTACACGTTAATCTTCACATGTATGGCTGAAGATCTTGAATTAAATTGATAATTGCGAGTTTTTGTTGTTAAGGGATTCCCACCCTCTTCTTTTAAATATTTTTGATATATGGAGTCCGTTCATATTGAAAATACTTTCGAAATTTACATGCAGGAACTGGAAAAGTTCCAGAAAAAACATCCTAAAGCGTTTAAATCTACTTCTTTTGTCCTTCCAGAGTCTTCATTCTCTCTTCTTTCATCTAAAGAACGAAAAGAGTTGTCAACAATTTATTTCAATCTTGCAAAAACTATTATAGAAAATGGTACTATGTCAGAAGAAGAAAAACAACCTCAAGTTTTGGACTACCTCAATACATCAATTGGATTAGATGCAATGTGCAATAAAGGAGCTTACAGTATAATTGCAAAAATGCATGCTACAAATAATAACCTATTTGGTGCATATGCTAATATTTTAATTTCTCTGGCATTGGGCGAAATTTCTCATGAAGACGAATTTTTTATCCAACAATGTAAAAGAATGCCTTTTTCAACCCCGAAGATTATCAAAAGACAGTACTATAACCGACTTGACGAAGGACTACTTGATCTGTTTCAGTTTGAAGATGTAGTATTGGTTCTTGAGCCTGGTACATATACAACTACGATGTTGATGGAAATGGATAACAGAAACATCGTTATCATTGGAATTGGTAAGGTGACAATAAAGAATTCTGACATCAATGTATTCCGAGGTAGTGATAGTAATCTTGTACTATATAATATTCATGTTGAATGTACTCGAGGATACTCACTATTTATGAAAACCTCTCAGGTTTTTGTAGACAACTGCTGGTTCATCAAATGTTCTGGACCGGTTCCTCCTATTTGTATTGATGGTCGTAAAGCAAAACTATTCATGAACAAATGTGTTGTTGCCAATACAAAAAATGCTGGCGGTATTTTAGCTGATATTGATAGTATAGCTTATATTAAAGATTGTAAATTATACAATATTGGAGTGAGCGCAATTGAAGTTCGATATGGATCAAGCTTATGTGCTAAAAATAATGATATTTATCATAACAAGCAGGGTATTTCAGCATGGTTAGACGCCAATGAAATTACACTTATTGATAATATTATCCATAATAATGACGCAGAAGGAATTCTTATCAATGGTAACCGTGAACCACTTTTATCAAAAACACTCAATATTAAAAACCCGCCGCAACATACAGTTCAACCACCACCTACATCAAATTACACTAAACCTTCGCAAACATTCGCTGTATTACGAAAGAATCGGATTCTAGAAAATGGTTCTTTTGGTGTTTCAACAGACTTTCAGGCTAACGTGCGAATGGAAGAAAATGAAATTGCAAATAATGGTGTTACTGGATGTATTATCAAAGGAGGTGTTGATGCATTTCTTATTAATAATATTATTCATCATAATAAATCAAATGGCATTGAAATTGGAGCAAATTATCAGGGAAAAGTAATTATGGAGAACAATCAAATTTATTCCAATAAAATAAATATTGGGAAGTTCAATGATAAGTTTTACAATACATTAGCAAAAAAATGTGGAGTGGATGTGCAGCAATTGTCTGTTCCAGTAGAAATGAATAACAATGAAATTGGAGATAATTACTCAGATCAAGAGAACTATGTTAATTTTAACGTCTCTTCTAATCGTCCAGGAATACATTTATTTTATGAAGAAGATCCTAATCTCTATGCAATTGGTAATACATATGGCTTCAATCTGTTGAAAGGTCTCGATATCAATGCTACAGCCACTGTTGAAGCTTCGATGATATTTCACGATACTCAAAAAATCAAAAATAAACAAGTATCTGTTTTTTTAGGTGGTGTTGGTGATTTGCGTAATATTGTTGAAACTGTTTATGGTCTTACAATATTATTGGAAAGTCAATCTGAAAATTACAACGTCAATTTACTCTTTACAATTAATGACTTCAATTCGACAATGCTTACACGAGATCTAGTACTTCTTGAAATGATTAGTAGGTTGCCAGATCCGAAACCATCTTTCACAAATTTGGAAAGTCTTTACAACAAATGGAATAAAGATTTTGTTGTTGGTGCGATACAAATTCTTTCAGTATGGGGCGAGAAGAATATTAATACTAATACCTTTCATAAACTAAATGATTGTATAAATAGTCTAATTGAATCTCTTGAAAATAATGTAAAAACAAAAAAAAAAAATGGTAACATGGGTTTTAAAAAGAAACTTCCTTCCTGGGTTTCATTTAAATATTCCCCGAGTACAGCATCTTCCATATTACGAACATTGCGACATTGGAAAGAAAAATCACCTACACCTGCAGCTCTAAATTGGGAAGCCAGGCAGCGGGAACATTCTAGGATAACTTTTTTGCGAGAATCTGAGGTTTTTGAAAATCTTAAAAAATACCATCACGTAGATGAAGATATTAACATATACACCCGTTATCGACTGCCAGTTAGCACTCAAGCTCAATATTGTGATGATGAACATAGATTCGCATATTCTGGAACAGGTCGCACCAAGTTTAATATCACAATGTTAACAGTTCCTACAATGGAAGATGACGTCTATCCGACATTAAGTATTTTTCGTGCATTTCAAATCGATGATTACATTCTGCAATCTGGAAACCAACAGTTAACACTTTACGATCGTTTATTATTAACCTTACTACCAAAGTTTGTTTCTTTACGTGCATCATTGCGTGAGTCTTCTTCAGTCCAAATGCAAGTTGTGCCAATTCTAGGAGACGTTATTGACACTCTACTTTATCGATTACCTTCATCCGTCAGATTTGATGCCATTGACTGTTCTAATTTGGCTGATTATGTGTCAATCCTCAATATACTTTTTTCCACTGCACCTAGGTTAATGGATAACTCTCTATTAACTTTACAGCTAATGAAATTACGTGAATCACCTTCCAAACCTATGAATGAGTTTGTAGAGGAACGACTTGGTGTGAATTTAAATGTCATTGCATCTTTGACAGGAATCACATATATAGACGCTTACTATAAAGATTTTGCCGTATACTCCACATGGAAATTTGATATAAAATGTAAAACCGAAGATATAGAGAAAAAACCTGTTACATTAATGATGGATGTAATATCGGTTGCAAATGCTTGTTGTACCGATTATACAACACGCATTAAAGGACTTAGTATCAATACTCTCGTGCGTCTGTTTCAAATAATGGTTGTCCGATTTCCTGAAAAAACTATAGCAAAATTATTTAGATTACTTTTTGCATCTGAAGGATTTATAAGACATGTCAAAAATTTTGAAATGCATTCGATAGAGTTGAAAACTTTTATGACAATGCATCTGTCTTCTTCAATAATTATGAAACTTGATGAATTTAAAGACCTAAAAGCGCCTATTGCCAGATATTCTGTGAGATGGAAAACAGATATGATAAATAAGAATAATATGTTTACTATGGTGCATTCAGAAGCGGAAATATGGCTACGATTGATCAAACCGGCTCCCAATGGTGGTACTACTAGGACTCCAAAAAAGAAAAAAAAGGACAAGAAAGGAAAGGGCAATAATAATAATACTTCAGATGATCGAGAACCAATTCACTATTACTTTGATAGTGTTTCCTTAAATGCTGCTGAGGCACCTATAATTTCTATATCATTTCATCTCCCAGTTCCATTTTATAATACTCATAAAGATTGGATTTTGGAATGCAATGTCGGCTCGGTTAAAGTTCTTACTGCCGCAGAGATGTTAACCTTATCCAAAGTAACTCAGAAGGATTTGAATCATTATTACACTTGGGTTGATGTCTTGAAGACCAAAGATAATGATAAAACTGAAAATAGTTGTGATGATATAAAAGATGCAAGAGTATGTAAACGATGTGGAGACGCGGCCAGCAAATTTTGTACAGGGTGTAAATCGGTATATTATTGTAGTAAATATTGCCAGAAGGAGGATTGGAAAAGACACAAAAAGGAAGATTGTACGGATAAATTAAAAATATAAATTACTACTGAATTTTATCATACCATAATCGTTCTATAGTTTTTTTTTGCAGGATAATCTGAAGTATTATATTTAGAAAAAAAGAGATCTACTACCATGGATTAACTACTATGTTTAGGATTTTTGCGCTATCTTTCTTGAACTGTATTTTTTTTTTTACTTTTTTATAAAAATTTTTGATATCGTAAAGAATTTTAACGTTATATCGGTATCCTATTCAATGTCTTAATTCATTATTTACTAAATTATTATCTTTTTGTCCTTTATAAATGTAAATTATTACCTATGCCATGCATTATTTTTTTACTAAATAAAATCAATTCGTTCAATCATTTCATAAAAATAGTACAAATATAAGAGATATTGTATCAGAATATCAAAAACTAAGGTGATTATTTAATTATCATGAAAAAAAAATTGAGATGTCATAAAAAAGAAATTCAATATGAAAGATATGTAATTAACAGTTTAATATATGCCTTTGCAGAAACCTATTGATTTTAAAAATATGATAAAAATATTACTGACAGATAACAACTATATACTCAACATATTATTAAAATATTTAATGTATGTGATATAATTACAATATATCTAATGTATGGATGTATAAAATATGTTTATATATATTTAATATATGCTGAAATTTAAAGTTTATGAAGCTACACATATAAATAATAATTTAATGAAATAATGTGATAATTACGCAAACAAGTATGATTCAATATATATTAAAACACCATGTCAGAATTTGCTTTAACACTATTATAACATGTATTATCACATAATTACAATAATATTGATGCTTTATTTGTAAAATGTATGTCAATATATACTATAACGTTATTGTAATATTTGCGCATTATATAATAAACTCAATATTCTAATAACTACTTATGCACACCCATTTCACATGTATCTCACTACTATTATTGACAAGTATGATGTTGGAATGCAAAAAATAGTAAAGCAAATCTCGCGTCCCACTACTATCTATATTCACCTCAGAATTTAATTAGTCTAGTATTTCTAAAGAAAGAAAAAAAATGTAGAAATGCTGTTAGCACAATAAATGTTAAAAAACATAATTTCGCGTCTCATCCATTTCTATTTATCTTAAAATTCAGCATTTCTAAAGAAAAAAAAAAGTAAAAATGATATTAATATTACTTCTACATAATTTCATGTCTCGCCTATTTCTATTTTACCTTAAAAGCATTTCTAAAAAAAAGAAAGAGTAAAAGTGATATTATACCCATTTCTTCAAATAAATGTTAAAAAATCAATATCACGCCTATTTACCTTAAAATTTGGTTGTGTCGGCATTTCTAAAGAAAAAAAAGAGCGGCAATTGTACATAAAATATCGGTACATAGAGGTCTGACTGTACTTACTATCATTAACGCCCTTTACTTTTTTTATTGACATTTAAAACTTTTTTTTTAGATTAACATCTTAATATTGAAGTGAATTTTTTGCTTTTGAAGACCTCTGAAATGACAAACTCCTTAAAATGGAGATAAACTCCAAAAAACATTATATCTTTCATATTTATTTAAAAAAACGATACTGATATCATTTTTGTACCGACAAAATGATAAATTTTCCGTGTCCCATTTCACAATTAACCATACTGTAGTAAGATGCATCGATATTTTATGTTACATTGATATATATAATTCAGGCCAACACTATAAATTGGCCTGAGTTAACATAAAGGCCATTCCATTTTAATATATATATTTAAAACTAATGTAATACCTAAGCCCGTGATTAGTCACGAATATTAAACCAAGCATATTATTGTATTTATTTATATTATTAATAAAGTATTATTTTGTCAATATCTAAGGTGGCAACGTGACTAATCACGGGCTTAGGTAACACATCTTTTAGGGTGTCCAGGATTTTGACGTCGTGATGGCCCAAAAATCAGGCGTGAAAAATCACAAAAATCGTGAAAATCGTGATTCATAATTTCAGCCAGAATTACCATAATTCTGGCCAGAATTAACATAATTCCGATTATGAAAAACTTTTTAATAATTTATATTCTATACAAATTTTATTTATTTATTTACAATTAAGTAATAAATTTATACATTTATATTATTCATAAATCATCAATTCATTATTATAATCATCATTATTACTAAGATTAAAATAAAGAAAATTAAGCATTTGAATATTTTCTTCTTTAAGCGCTACTCTTCTATCTGAAAAATGCTTTTATAACTAGAAAAACTACGTTCAATATCTACACCAGATACTGGCAACCATATATATATTAAAGCCAGTGAACTAAGTTCTGGTAATATATGTCTTTTACCTCGCCAATACAAATCCAAATCATCAAACTCTTCAATAGATTCATTAAGTCCACAGTAAATAGCCCATTCTTGTATTAAAGTATCAGTAGGAAGATAAAATTCTTTGATAATTCTATAATTTTCCATATTATGATTAGATGAATTAGATTGAATAAATCTTGGATCAAAACATTGTATTGCTTTGAAAAATAATAAAGCTGGATGATGAGATATATGTTTCTCACATTTTTCATTTGCCAATATAAAAGCTCTAGAAAATAATGAAACAAAAGATGCAATATCTTGATTTTCTTCATTTAATAATTGGAATATTTCATTTGAAATTGGAGGATTCCTGGTTCCTGATGATAAAAAAGCTTGAAGAGATACTATTCGTGAATAAACAAATGGAGCTATAGCCTTGTTTCTTATTTTAAAGAATTCCAAATCATTGATTAATCTAAATAAATAAAGTATTATATTAGTAATATTATTATAAAATTATTAAATCCATTAAATTCACTTACCTTTTGCTATTATATGTAATAAAATATATAAATATTTTAACACAAAAAACATGGCTTCTGTTTTGACAAAATGTGTAAAGATCTCGAACAGCTTTTGAATCATGATTAATAGAATATTCTGCAGTAACAAAAGTTATTAAATGAGAATATAAAGGTTTAATCCAACATAAAAATAAAAACCATGAATTCCACCTTGTTTTTACTAGTAGGGGTGCTAAAGTAGGTGATTCAATACCATTTTGTAATAAATGCTCCTTCCATCGAATTTTTCTTTGTGAATTATAAGTAAATATCGATTTAAAATTCATAATTAATTTGTCAACCAATTCAAACTTTTGAAAGTTCACCCATGCTTCACCAATTAAATTAAGGATATGCGCTAAGCAACAATTGTGTTTTAAATTTGGTAAAAAGGGAGATAAATTTGAATATGCCAATTTCATGTATGAAGCGTTATCAGAAATAAAAAAAATAATATTTTCATAAGAAATATTATAAAAATGAATTGTATTCATAACAAATTGTGAAATAGATGAAGCGTTAACATTAGACAAAAATTCTGTTTTAGCTAATTTAGTTTTATTATCAAAACTAAATAATATATTAACGGCATGCTGGCCACAACAATCTGTTGTTTCATCAATTGTCAAACAAATAATTTTATTGATGACATCATTTTTCAATTTTTGGAGCGCTATT
Source organism: Rhizophagus irregularis (assembly GCF_026210795.1). Taxonomy (NCBI): domain Eukaryota; kingdom Fungi; phylum Glomeromycota; class Glomeromycetes; order Glomerales; family Glomeraceae; genus Rhizophagus; species Rhizophagus irregularis. The sequence continues at coordinate 2,380,663 of NC_089449.1, read as the reverse complement.
TATAATAGAAGATATTTCTCATGAAGTTGATTTGCTCCAGTAATTAAGCCCACTATAAACAAAAATATATTAATAAATAAAAATAAAAAAGGCAAATTTGAAATTGAAATATCAGAAAATACATACCATTTTTACAATGAATTAATAAAAATGGTTTTAATTTCTCAATTTTTTCCAAAGGAATGTCTGCATAAGTAAATGCTTCCACTATCTCTTTATTAATTTTTTCTCATTCATTTAGTGTATTTTCAAAAGAAGGTAAAGTTCTTTGGATTAACAAATTAGAATTATTCTTGTTTTTATTATTAAGGTGTTTTAATGTTTTAATATGTTTATCTACAGAGTTCTTTCTTTCATGATCAATTTCTACATTGCAAAATTGACACCATAGTTTGTTTTCTTGTACGATATAGTTTTCATGATACTCGGCACTTTGAGACAAACGTATGTGAGGCGCGACCATTTTATTAAAAATGATTAAGCGAAAAAAAGAGATTATCAATGGTTATTATCGGCGATACATTCACGATTTCACGTGACTTATAGTGTCTAAATAGCCAATCATATTTGAGTATCGCGAAAATCGCAAAATTTTGGCCAAAATCGCGGTATCGCAAAAATCGCAAAATTTTGGCCAAAATCGTTATAAAATCGTGATCGTCAAATCCTGGACACCCTAACATCTTTTTCAATTCGACATCTCTATCACGAATTTGCCGATCATTTATTGACATTGTCACCTAAGAAAAGGTGACTATTTTATATAAATTCTACAGATCAACATTTACCGTTGAATCATTTACGATTTATTGTCCAGATAGGTACCTACAAAATAAAAAAAAGGCGGAACATCCCAAAGCGACGTGAGACGATATTTCCTTTTTGGAAATTAATGTAACAAAAAATTTTCCTTAGAAATACTATTCATTTTTGTTTGTGTAACATAACTGACGAGTGGGAGAAACGCTACACAATTACACAATTCAAAGGAGTCTTAACGTGACACCACATGTGATTTCAAATAATATAGATAAAGATAATACAACAATATAAAAAAAAAAAAATTATAACGATATAGTATTTTAGGACAATACTCATACTGAATTTTAAAAAAATATTGTTAACACACAAATATGGTGAAAATATTGTCTGTATGAAAATTCTTTTGTATGTTGTGATGTTTCAGCCCCTAAAAAGTGTAACTAAAAATTTTACGTATTGTAGATCAATTACTAATTGTTTTTTCAAAACACGGAGACATGCGTAAATGCACACAATATTAAACATTTTTCAATCCAAAAGTATGAAAAAGTATAAATTAGCAAAAAATTTTCTTAAGACAAAAAATTAGAATTCAATCAAAAAAAAAAAAGAAAAAGAAAAAATACTTTGATAGTTTTTTTCGCATAATTCAAACTCTCAAAATCAATTAAATTCTTTAAATTTCCTAACAAAATGAATCAGACTGAAGTTACCATTAAACTATCCATTCCATCTATCGCAACTGCTGAAGCCACTGAAAAACCGGGTGAATCTGGTGGCTGTACAATTATGTAATAAAATAAAATTTTTTACATTTACGAATTTTATCGTCAGATCTGATGGAAATTAAACATTTATGTATTGTTAAATAATCATTTGTCTATAGTTTACAACTTTTAAATTCTATTTATTTGTAATAATACATTGTACTTTATATATATATATATCGTGTTATTATATTATCAAATTACTTAATATTCGAATCACTATTACATATTTTATTTGTCTTATATTCTGTATTTAGGGACATGTTTTAAAACGATTTCGGCGTTTTAAAACATGTGTTAAAAAATGTTTTATATTATAAATTTTAAATCTTAAATTTAAAAAATCAATTTACTGTATATATAATAAAACGAAAACTGTTTTAGAACATGTTGTTTTAAATTACGTGCCATAACTATCTGTATTTTATCGTTTGTGTATTCTAAAAATTACAAAAATAAAATCACATCTTTAAATTCATTATTTAAAATATTCTAAATTCTAATAATTTTGGCAAGTTTGAGGTTGCCTTAAAAGTTGTCTAAACCATAACTAATTTTCTAATAGTGTACACAGAAAATTTTCTATGCTGATCACGTAATAAGAAAAAAAATCTTTTTGATGCAAATACACAATATTTATTAGGACCAGTTGATCATCTTTTATAAATAACGAAAAATTAACATTTTTGTTAGAAGATATCATTTCTGTAAAAGATTTATCCGTAATTTCTATATTACGGAAAAATAACTAAAAATCTATACATTTTGAGGCTATAAATTCCGTGAATATAATACATTTACGGAAATAACAGAATAAAAAACACGGAATAAATTTATTATAGGGAATCCTATATTATTATTAAGATAAGCACAAGGTTAATGATAATTATATATTATTGTAAGTGATCATCTAAACTCGAAAGTATAATTCTAGTTAAAACTAATATGTTGTATTGCTTCTAGTGAAAGGTTTCATTCATGTAAGATATCAGTACATAAAGAGTCCTTTTATTGAGCTGCGAAAAAAATAAACATTGCTGAAACCTGTGATTTTATGACATCGCTTTCACTATAGTATCACGATGTTATTTTAGTAACGTAACAATGTTGTACGTTAATACGAAATTGCAATACATCTACAATACTGTCTGATACATTGTGACTATATCACTTTTTTATATTAAAATTTTTTAAGTATTATTTTTTTTCATTTTCATAATAATGATGTTGAAAATGCGACTACAACTAAACAAAATAAAGAACAAATATTTCAGAAATATGTTCATTATAAACACCTACGAATGGATTATTTCTTGGGATTCAGTCAACAATAAAGAATTATATAGAAACTCAAACGACCCATTTGCGTTATCGTCTTATCGATTACATATAGAGAACACTTTATTCCAACAACAAGCCAAGATGAATTGGCTACCTTAACACCGAGAAAACGCACATCGATATACTAAGCACTTGTCCGGGATGTTCATTACACGTCCGATACTATAGGGATTTGCGACCAAAATGTGTATTAATGGCTGTACCACACAATTAATCAAAATTTCGATACACTCAAAGAATTATAGAACCTCAATAAACACCTATTTCATTAAGTTGAATTGATTTTAATATTTTTTTTCAGTCCGTAAAATCCCAGTGATTTTCTACTTTTTCCGATTTCAAGTTTGATCACGCTACGGACACTGGTTTTATTTAACACTTTCAGACACGCGTCCAACACACCGTATAATCATTCTTCATCAGAACCTACTCAACATAACTCCACATTTCACCCGTTAAACAACTCTCGGGATCAATTATCAACATCACTCTTCACCACGATAACACAAATTAAAAACAGCATCAAGATAATATATCTTTATTAACGCAATTGGTCATGCAATTACAAAATCGGAACACTTAATTTTACACAGATGAATCACTCGCTAAATAATATGCAAATATACAGAAACACCTAACTGTACAACGACAATGGGTTTTGGCTGGGCGGAAGTATCGGATAAATTCCTACCACCAATTATCTATAATGGAGAAACGGTCTTCTACCCATCATCCTAGTATTAACTGCTCTTTTAATATGTTCAATAGACAGTATTGTGAATATCTACTACATAGATTCTCAAAATGTTATTTCAACTTATTTTCGATCATCTAATTGTTTAACTTCTGAACGAACGAAGACTCCTTAGAGTTTAATTATTAATTATAAAGTTTTACAAAATAACCTTTTAATACAGTTAATTTCCAAAAAGTGAAAGCACATTCCGGAATTCATTTCAATCAATTGGCAGATGAGCTCGCAAAACAAGGATTAGATATTCCACCAATTTCAACCAATCCGAAATTCTTACCGGATGCCCATATGGGACTCGTTAGGCCCCATTGACAGAGATATTAAAAAATTTGGATCTTGCGTTACTGAGGCTTATGCTTTAGACACCTTTTTACATAATAAACCCACCCTATAAGAAATCTTTGTCTGATAAATATTCGGAATGGGGTCGATTTTCCGAATACTCGCACGTTATTATACAATATTTGTTACAATTTAATACGTACAATATCATGATAAATGCCCAATAAATGTCAGGTAAATGTTCGGAACGGGGTCAATTTTCCGAACAAAAAACTGAACAGTGTTTGGACAACTTTTTTTATAGGGTCATGCAACAACTATTCTCTGAACACCAAATCTCAGATATACACACAAGAATGGATTAAACACAATGAAACCATGGACATATGTAGTTCGGAAAAAAGCAAGAAAGATGCGTTTAAAATTAAATGTCTTAACATTTTACCGTGTGGCGATATTTTACAAAGACATTGCCTTCCCTCTCCTTTATCCATCAACTCCCATTCCTTGCCGATCTGCAAAAATCATCATGACACCAACTGACAGCAGACACTTAGGTTTCTGTGACCGATTAAAACTACAACTACACGAAATTTCACACACACTTATAGAACCACATATTAAAGAAAATACTTCAACGTACTTTTTGGACCAAGACATCAATTCTTTAGCGCTCTTTGCCTCTTTCACCAATCACCTCAACTGCACATCTAGTTTACTTAATTACTATATACATCAATTGATCCCATAAGAGTCAATGGATTTAGTCCAACGATATGTGAGCATTAAATATTCACTATCGAAACAATTCCAATAGATTTTTTTACAGCTTTGAATGCGCAACTCTACAAATTCATCTGGCCTACCATAGCGAGGCATTGGTTAAATGGGAAAAATCCATGGGTATCATGTCAAGAAAGAAAAAGCAAGACATCACAAATAAAAGGAATCGTTCATCGACAACTAGCAGTACATCACCTTCGTCATATCAAAACTATAAGTCGAGGGTAGTGTTACAATCCGGATGGATTCATCATCTGTTTAATCCAATCCGTTAATAAATGGATGATTCGGCGGATGACTATCCGAATGGATCCGTTACTATAAAGTACTAATCAAACGGATTTATATACAGAAATATCATTCGTATCTTTTTTTTTTTTAAACTGTAATGCATCTCTTTCATTAAGGATAGAAAATAAAAAAAAACAAACCCAATCCTCAAAATAAACTAAACTAAGCTGGACCTAACTAAAATTCTATCTACTAAAAATATTTGCAGGGAAAAAAATTACGAGAGAAAATTCGTTATAAGACTGAAACCTAAGCCGCAAAAATACAGACGGGACCCAACAGTCCCCGATATTGCCGATCATTTTGCCGATCACTTGTCCAATATTATCACATAAAAAAATACTGTTGGATTAATTTTTCATAATAATGCATAATAATGTATAAAATTTCGATTTTATTTACTTTATTTTATTTATTGTTAATAAATTAGTTCTTAAAATAATTCATAAAGATTTTGTCAAATATCAGATATATATTAATTTTACAATAATTGTAAAAATTTAGTTAATGATAACTTTCGGGTTATCAAAAATTATTCAGGTTTATTTTAGCCACTAATTCTTGAATACCTAAATAGCATACTGTGAAAGTTTCAAGTTTGGCCCGAAGTTACATAGCTTGGCCCGAAGCTTTAAAGTCAAATTAGCAGATGATCAGCAAATATATGAATTATTGCCTAAGGCTAAATTTGGAACCGCATTTTATTTTGCTACAATACTTTTATATTTAATTATTGATAACCTAAATTATTAAACAAAACAGTTAAATATAATTTTTAGAACATTTATAGCTTGAGATAAGGCTTCAAAGTTAATGTTTTCTATCGGTAAAATTTTTTACGTGAAAATCACGTGACTTTGTCTAACAAATGCAAAATCTCTGCACTCAAATTCCTTCCATTCCTCTTCCTATCCTTGCTTTTTCTTCCTCTTCCTCTCTCTCGTTCTTCTTCGAACTTTGTGGTGGTGGTGACTCCAAAATCGGGTGTTTCTCTCCAATTTCTCTTTCATCAGTCAAACGATTCTCATCCTTCAGTCTTATTTTGAAATCATCGTTGAGCGAGGTATATTCATTCAAAATTTTGCTTTGTTCCGCCAAACTGATGACTTTCTGACCCAAAGAAAATTGTTCTTTTTCATCGCCCAATCTTTGAATATCATGTTCAAAGCATCTAAATCGTTCTCTTCTCTCACTATGCGCAATGCTTCTAAGTTAATATTCTCCCATTCCATTTCATTGGAAGTTTTGTCAAAAATTTCTTCCAATTCCGACAATTTATTCCCTAATGTTAAAATTTTTTCAGACTCATTTGTCGATGCATGATAAGGAACGTACTTGATTTTTTCGTTTGATCGATATTCTTTTATGATCTTGACAACCTCGTCCGTCGCTACATTATCATGTTTCAAGGGTTTACTAGCTAATTCTTCTAATTTATTAAACCCAAGATCATCATCGCTTTCGCCTGATTCTTCTTTATCTCTTACTCGCCATTCCTTTATCATATTCACGATTTCCTCTTCATCTGGTAAATCTTTCTCCATCTCTATCTGCGCCTTTTCCGTAGGTGTCAAATTTTGTTTATTCCTTGTTGCCATATTTGATAGCCCCATATAAACTCTATCTGGAGGCGTCTGTGGTGTCAGAATATTCACCTCTGGGTTACGTACAGGTGACTTGCTTTTACTCTTCTCGAACTTCTTCTATCCTTCTGTACCCTTAATGTTTCTATATACCGTTTTGAAATTCCTTACCATCCAAACCTTTTCTCGATCGTTGTCTTTCAAAGAAAGCTCCACAGCATTTTCCATTCCTTTTTGATCATTAAAATATCCTATCACTTTCCAGTTTTGCGTGATTTTGATGATTTTAATAAAAGCCGCAGCAAAATCCTTCTGAAGTTTCTTCAAAAAATCATAGTTACTGGTCTTCTTTTTCTTCTTTAGTTAGGTGACTTAGGTCCCTGGCCAATTGCCATTTGTCTCGTTCCTGTCTTGCTTTCAATCCAGTGGCTGCCTGATATAACATTTGCTAATATGATCATTCGTATCTTCATCCGGATCCAATCCGAATGGTTTCAAATCGGATAAATCCGCGGATTGGCAGATTGATGGATTGACGGATCGCTTCAACCAAACACACGCCACTTACTCGAATGAAAATATTAAATCGAATCATTTCATTTCTCGCTGGATTGTTTTATTACTAACGTCGATTTATTTGCATGCAGGAGGATGGTCCTCTTATATATATATATATACAGTAGTTATTCCAATTGAATTAATGGAAAATATTTTATTTTTTTTAATTTTTTCTTTTTTTTTCTGTTTAATTTAATTTGGATAGTTGTATTTCTTCTTTTGATCTTTCTTTATATATATGGGTGGAGAACTGGCTGTGCCTTAAGTTAGGGGTTAATAAAAGGCAAGGCGACTCACTTATGGCGGGCTGGAATTTAAAAATTTAAAAAAGTTTAGACTTTTTTTCGGTAAACTTCCCTCACTTTTTTCTTTTTTTAGACAATTATTAATGTTTCGTTTCATTTTCTCTTTAGGTAACTTTTCGCTCTCTTTGCTCTCTTTGGACGCGGGATTTTGGTGAGTGTATTATTTTTTTAATTTCTTTATCTTTTAAAAACGGGTACTAATTTCTTTTTTTTTCTTTTTTAGATAAGATTTTGGTGAGAAATCGCCTCAGTTTTTCTTATTTATAGATGAGTCTGGACGCGTGGAATAGTTAAGTTTCAAAAGAGGAACCGGGTTTCAAAAAAGGAATTCAAAACTTAAAAAAGTTTTTTTAACTTTATTTTTATCTGTTTTTTTTGTGGAATATCAGGAACCAGAATCCCAGATAAGTTTCAAAAATAAAAAAATTCGAAACTTTTAAAAAAAAGCTTTCTTTTAACTTCTGTTTTTTGTAGGGAAATTGATTCCTACGTGGGCACTGTATTCTCAAGTGAGTTTCATAAAAAAGTTTGAAACTTCATTACCCGAATTTTATAAAAAGATTTTTATATAAAAAAAATAGTGTTGCTAACTTGCACCCGGGGTGAAATCACCTAAAGGTGATTTCACTCAGGTGATTTCACTTCTAATTAATTTATTAAATTTGATTGGTTAAATATTTACTGTAAATTTTAAAATTTATTTAATCAATGATTAGCTAATTTTTTTAATTGTACAATTTGAAATAATTGTATCAAAAGTGAAATGAAAAGGAACAAAAAAATGCCACAAAAAATATGAAAGATAACACGTAATGATAGTGAAAACACCATTAAAATATAAATAATATCACGAAAATAATACCGCGAAAATGATAGGAAAACATACCACCAAAATATACAAAAGTAATAAGAAAGGCACCACGAAAATGATAGTAAAAACACCATAAAAATATAAATGATACCATAAAAATGATAAGTAAAGCACCGCGAAAATGATAGGAAAAATACACCACCAAAATATACAAAAATGATACAATGAAGAATGGCGTGAAAGTTAAAAAAAAAAGAAATCTAATGTTATTACTGATATAAAAAAGCACAAAATATAGCAAAAATAATAAAATAAGAACAAACCTGCTGTTTTAAGTTCAATAGAATTATTTTAAGTGAAGTTATCTAACCCTCTGAAAGTAACATTAGCAAAAGTAAAAAAGCAGTGAAAAGCAAGAAAATAATAAAAAGAACTTCGTTTTTAAGTTATTTAAAGAAAAAAATAAACATTAAGAAATGATCTGCACATTAATTAGCCAATAAAATTTAATAAATCATGTGGGTGAAATCACCTAGGTAAACCAACCCGTTAGTTATGAATTATATTAAAATTATATAAAAATTATTAAGTTAAATCATCTACCAACAAAGACAAAATAACGGACGGAATTTATATACCTGTGGAGTATCATGTGATTTATTGCAGTTGAGATTTGAAAAATTGTCAAATCACCCAGGGTGCAAATTAGTTATATTCTTGATTTATTATATTTTCTGCATATTTTCAATATATAACAAGAACATTCCTATTTCATATTTCTAACATATTTTAAATATATTTTGATAACATCGAGTTAACAGAAATGAATCATATTTTCATATCAGCAAAGATATGTTTAATTTTCAATCTGAAAGATTTATCCTTTTCACCTTGGTCTAAATTATGTAATCCTAAAACTATTTCATATTACATAATTATTGTTATGGATATCAGCAGCCTCAGTATTTTTATCTTCATAAAATTTTAGGTTCCATATAACCAAATATACATAATCCCGTATTAGTAGTTATACAGGTGTTATTGCATTAAATCCTTTGTTTAGGTCCCTATGTCACATCGTCATCTACATAAATAAATTTAAAGTTTCATTAAATATTAGTTACATCCTCAGTTCCCAATAAGCTTTATTGTAAACATTTTGTCTGAATGTTTAACGTTAAGATTCATTTGTTGCAGAAAGAAAAGGCAGTACACCAGTTAATATGTTCTAAATTTAAAATTTTATCCTAATTCATCCTAATTCTAACAAAAAATAAATTACCAGAACAATATATAATAATGCAATGAGGTAATATAATCAAAACTTATCATATGCTGTTGCGGAAAATCAACAGTTATGGATGATCACTGATCATAATTTTACAGGTTTTGCAACACGAAAATCAAACACAAAAATTAATTTGGTTAAAATGAATTTTACTTTAATCTTCACATGTAAGATTGATGATCTTGCGCTCAAAAAGAAAAAGGGATACTCATGAAATTGAGAATAAAAATCCCACCTCGGTTGTTAATATTTTTTGATTTATGGAGTCCGAACATACTTTCGAAATTTACATGCAGGAACTGGAAAGGTTCCAGAAAAAACATCCTAAAGCGTTTAAAGATACTTCTTTTGTCCTTCCAGAGTCTTCATTCTCTCTTCTTTCATTCAAAGAACGAAGAGAATTGTCAACAATTTATTTCAATCTTGCAAAAGCCATTATAGAAAATGGTATTACCGGTATGTCAGAAGAAGGAAAACAACCTCAAGTTTTGGACTACCTCAATACATCAATTGGATTAGATGCAATGTGTAATAAAGGAGCTTACAACATGATTGCAAAACTGCATGCTACAAATAATAATCTATTTAGTGCATATGCTAATATTTTAATTTCTCTGGCATTGGGCGAAATTTCTCGTGAAGACGAATTTTTTATCCAACAATGTAAAAGGATGCCCTTTTCAACCCCGGAGGTTATCAGAAGACATAATCGATCTGAAGAAGTACTACTTGATTGGCTTCAGTTTAAAAATGTAGTATTGGTTCTTGAGCCTGGTACATATATAAACACGATATTCATGATAAATAAAAACATCATTATCATTGGAATTGGAAGGGTGATAATAAAGAATTCTGGCCAGTTTGTATTTCGAGGTTTTGATAGTAATCTTGTACTATATAATATTCATGTCGAATGTACTCGAGGAAACTCTCTATATATGGGAACCTCTCAGGTTTTCGTGAACAACTGCTGGTTCACCAAATGCTCTGGAACGTTTCCGCCTGTTTGTATTGATGGTCGTAAATCAACACTTTTCATGAATAAATGTGTTGTTGCCAATTCAAAAAATGCCGGTGGTATTTCGGTTGATATTGATAGTAAAGCCTATATTAAAAATTGTGAATTATACAATATTGGAGCAAGTGCAATTGAAATACGATATGGATCAAGTCTATATGCTGAAAATAATGATATTCACCATAACAGGCAAGGTGTTTTGGCATGGTTAGACGCCAATGAAGTTACACTAGTTGATAATATTATCCATGGCAATCACGGAGAAGGAATTCTTATCAGTGGTAATCGTGAACCAGCCTTATCAAAAAGACTCAATATTAATAACCCACCGCAACATACAGTTCAACCACCACCTACATCAAATTACACTAAACCTTCACAAACAATCGCTGTATTAAGAAAGAATCAGATCTTAAAAAATGGTTCTTTTGGTGTTTCAACAGATTTTCAGGCTAACGTGCGAATGGAAGAAAATGAAATTGCAAATAATGGTGTTACTGGATGTATTATCAAAGGAGGTGTTGATGCATTTCTTATTAATAATATGATTCATCATAATAAATCAGATGGTATTGAAATTGGCGCAAACTATCAGGGAAAAATAATTATGGAGAACAATCAAATTTATTCTAATAAGAAAAATATTATACAGTTAAATGATAAGTTTTACAATAAATTAGCGAAAGAATACGGAGTGGATGTGCAGCAATTGTCCGTTCCAGTCAAAATGGTTAACAATGAAATTGGAGATAATTACTCAGATCAAAAGAACTTTGTTAATTTTAACGTCTCTTCTAATCGTCCAGGAATACACTTATTTTATGAAGAAGATCCTAGTCTTTATGCAATTGGTAATACATATGGATTCAATCTGTTGAAAGATGATCTTTTCATCAGTTCTACAGCCACTGCAGAGGTTCCAACGATTTCTTATGATACTCAAAAAGTCAAAAATAAGCAATTATCTGTTTTTTTAGGTGGCATTGGAGATTTGCGCAATATCGTTGAAACTGTTCATGGTCTTACAATGTCATTGAAATGTCATTCAGAAAATTACAACGTCAATTTACACTTTACAATCAATGACTTCAATTCGACAATACTCACACGGGACTTAGTGCTTCTTGAAATGATTAGTAGGTTGCCAGACCCGAAACCATCTTTCACAAATTTGGAAAGTTTTTACAACGAATGGAACAAAGATTTTGTTGTTGGTGCGATACAAATTCTTTCAGTATGGGGCGAGAAGAATATTAATACCAATACCTTTCATAAACTAAATGATTGTATCAATAGTCTAATTGAATCTCTTGAAAATAATATAAAAACAAACAATAACACTGTTTTCAAAAAGAAACTTCCCTCCTGGATTTCATTTAAATATTCACCGAGTACAGCGTCTTTTATATTACGAACATTGCGACATTGGAAAGAAAAATCACCTACACCTGCAGCTTTAAATTGGGAAACCAGGCAGGTGGAACGTTCTAGGATAACTTATTTGCGAGAATCTGAGGTTTTCGAAAACCTTAAAAAACATCATCACGCAGATGAAGATATTAACATATACACCCGTTATCGACTGCCAGTTAGCGCCCAAGCTCAATCTTGTGATGATGAATATAGATTTGCATATTCTGAAACAAATCGCTCCAAGTTTAATATCACAATGTTAACAGTTCCTACAATGGAGGATGACGTCTATCCAGCATTAAATATTTTTCGTGCATTTCAAATCGATGATTGTATCCTGCAATCTGGAGACCAACCATTAACACTTTACGATCGTTTATTGTTGACCTTACTGCCGAAGTTTGTTTCTTTACGTGCATCATTGCATGAGTCTTCTTCAGTCCAAATGCATGTTGTGCCAATTTTAGGAGACGTCATTGACACTCTACTTTATCGATTACCTTCATCCGTCAGATTTAATGCCATTGACTGTTCTAATTTGGCTGATTATGTGTCAATCCTCAATATACTTTTTTCCGCTGCACCTAGGTTAATGGATAACTCTCTATTAACTTTACAGCTAATGAGATTACGTGAATCACCTTCCAAACCTATGAACGAGTTTGTAGAGGAACGACTTGGTGTGAATTTAAATGTCATTGCATCTTTGACAGGAATCACATATATAGATTCTTACTATAAAGATTTTGCCGTATACTCCACATGGAAATTTGATATAAAATATAAAACCGAAGATATAGAGAAAAAACCTGTTACATTAATGATGGATGTAATATCGGTTGCAAATGCTTGTTGTACCGACCATACAACACGCATTAAAGGACTTAGTATCAATACTCTCGTGCGTCTGTTTCAAATAATGATTGTTCGATTTCCTGAAAAAACTATAGCAAAATTATTTAGATTACTTTTTGCAACTGAAGGATTTATAAGACATGTCAAAAATTTTGAAATGCATTCGGTAGAGTTGAAAACTTTTATGATGATGCATCTGTCTTCTTCAATAATTATGAAACTTGATGAATTTAAAGATCTAAAAGTGCCTATTGCCAGATATTTTGTGAGATGGAAAACAGATGAGATAAATAAGAATAATATGTTTGCTATGGTGCATTCAGAAGCGGAAATATGGCTACGATTGATCAAACCGACTCTTAATGGGGGTACTAGGACTCCAAAAAAGAAAAAAAAGGGCAAGAAAGGAAAGGGTAATAATAATAATACTTCAGATGATCGAGAGCCAATTCATTATTACTTTGATAGTGTTTACTTAAATGCTACTGAGGCACCTATAATTTCTATATCATTTCATCTCTCAGTTCCATTTTATGATACTCATAAAGATTGGATTTTGGAATGTAATGTCGGCTCGGTTAAAGTTCTTACTACCGCAAGGATGATAACTTTATCCAAAGTAACTCAGAAGGATTTGAATCATCATTACACTTGGGTTGATGTCCTGAAGACAGAAGATAACGACAAACCTGAAAATAATATTGATGATATAAAAGATGCAAGAGTATGTAAACGATGTGGAGATGCGGCCAGCAAACTTTGTACAAGGTGTAAATCGGTATATTATTGTAGTCAAGATTGCCAGAAGAATGATTGGAAAAGACACAAAAAGGAGGATTGTACTCAAAGTACTACTGAATAATATGCTGTAATCGTTATGGTTCTATAGTTTTTTCTCGGGTAATCTGAAGTATTTTAGTTGTATATATTTAGAAAAAGAGATTTACTATCATGAATTAAAATAAAGAGAATCAAAACGCTATATTATAATTTTTACGCTATCTTTCTTGAGCAGGATTTTTTTTTACTTTTTACCTTTTTTTTTATTTAAAATAAGTTTTAACGGTATCCTATTCAATGATCTAATTCATTATTTAAATACTAATTACCTGCGCCATTATTTTCTATTAAATAAAATCAATATAAATTTTAATAAGGTAATTTTTTAAACATTATAGCTATAAGCTATTGCACCCAATCTTGTTTTTTTTTGTACTTTGTACATTAATCTATCAGTCCATTTACTTTATAGACCTTATCAAACCCACCTTTTGCAATAAATTCAGAGTATTTACTCTAATACTATATAGTATATACACCTGCTGATAATAGCTAATACCATTATTGCCACTTGCTCAATTTTTGAAAATGTTCTCTATTACATGAACGACACCGGTATTTTCTTTACCATATATTTAACAGCATCATCTAAATTTATACTTTAACTGATAATGTAATATAAATAAATTATAGTATTAAAGATGATAGGATTTTTTTACTACGCTGTGTGACCGATAATCATAATTCAACGCGGAAAAATTTTTTGAATAGCTACAAGCTACATAATGTGTTTATTTCCTGTGATCCTCATTGTTGATGGAATGCAAATTGCTCTAATCAATGAAAATGATGACAAGGACAAAAAATCAGTGTATTATTCTTTTTTGACAGAGATATCTGCTGCCGCCACGAACAATGATAACCCTCTTAATCATTGCATGTTGCACAGAACTTTCGCACGTCCATTTAATGAAATGGTTTCTGAATATAATCAACTCCGAGTTTTTCTTCCCATTCGTCCTTTGGATCCTCCAAAAAGAGGGAAATGTCTTTGAGGATACACCACTTCTCAGGATGTTAATAGACGATATGGGTGGTAATGGTAGAGCTTTAGGGGCACTTGAATTGGCTGTAAAAGATTTTAAAAGTTTCGAAAATATCAACTTTCTTTCGATTGCAGAAACAGTATTCTATCAACTTAAATGTCACTATGGTAATTGGAATTAGTAAAACTGATTATTTAGCACCTGTCCTTCAGCCTATTCTGACACACACTACTTTGGAGGCAACAAAATTTATTCCTGGCATCAATATTCTCCCGAAAGAACTTTCAACCAAATTTGAGAAAAAGATGAATTGAGCAATAAAGGAACTTTAACGTGTCCTTATATCTGGTTGTGGTTAATGGCAAATGCATCAGATGATGATGGTATTCTACGTAATTAGAATTTTAAGTATTATAGTGAACTACAGGCCCAAGAAGACCAAGACCCAACTATTCCTCCTGGTTAACATTTTGTTGCCTCTTTTCGTGTTATCAAGTCAAAAATATTTGGAAGGGATGAACAGATAAAACTAAAAGATATTTTGATGCTAAACAAAGCTTTGGTGAAGAGACCATTATAAATAAATCATTATCATTAGAGCAGGCTATCTATAATAGAGAAAGTACCAAATCGAACGCTTATTCCACCAATAAATCGGTAACTTGTAAGAAAGGAGGTAATCCAATTAAACTTCGTCTTGAGGATGCATCTGCTTGCATCATCAATGGACCTTCAGGAGATTCATATATCCCGATTTTCTGCACAAACTCTCCTAAGCTTTATATTGAGTCCAACTTCTGAATTCAGAAGCCAAAAAATGTATGACGATGAGTATGAAAAAGCAACCGATGAGGGCAATGTTTTTGTACTCGTTACTTGTGGATCTTCCGATGTAAATAAACTCCAATCATTATCTGCTATTGTTGGTGCTAATAATTGGAGGTCGTATTTCGGTCCCTTTACAGGAAGAGCGGTTAGATGATTTGGGTAACGGCTTAATGTAGTTATAAGCTTGAGGGTCATGTGATTGGCTATTTTATTGTCCGGAGCGTAGCGAAGGACTATTTATTGTACGGAACTAGATAAATTTGTAGTACCGGTTTAACCCATGTAATTTTTCCTTCCTTCCACCTACGTCATCACCACAATTTCCTTTTTTAAACATAATGCCCCTGCTTATTTCCCTTTATACTTTTTATTTTTAGTAACATTGTATGCAATGTCCTTGATTACTTGATAAAGCAAAATGTATCATGTTCATTATATAAAAAAAAAGACCCTGTATTTGAAAAAATTTTGTCGCGTCGCGTTACTCCGCGTATCACATCTGATAAGATCAATAATCAAACAAATAAGTCACATGAAAAAAAAAGTACTTTCCTATTTCCTTCGTCTTACCCTTCCCCTTACTTCTCTCACCTTTTCTGGTGTTTAGTTTCCTTGAGCGTGATATTTCAGGTTTTCATTTTTTTTTTCTTTAATTTTTTTATCTTGATGACCAGTTTTTAACATTTTTTTCTTTTTTAGGCATTGTTTCTTAGCCCTTTGGATACATAGAAACTTGGTGAGAACATCTGCAAATGTATTTTTTCGAATTTATTTATTCTAACAAAGCATTGTTAACATTCAATTTTTCTCTTTTTTTAGATGGTTGATGTTTAAAACAAAATACTGAAAGTTACCAGCAGCGCCAAGGAAAAATGGTTTTTTATGAATAAATTTTGGTGTAAACTTGGCCCTTTCAGACTTTTTTTTTTATTTTTCTTTTAATGAAATGTTACTAATAGTTCTTTCTTTTTTTCTTTTGTAGGTGATTCTTTGAGTCTCTTGGACATATATTTTGGTAAGTGAAGTATTCTTTTTACTTAAATCAATTCTTTTAGCGAAATGTTTGCTAATATTTCATTCATCTTCACTTTTTTTAGAGTCATCTGGACGCGTTAGATTTAGGTAAGATATTTTTTTTACTTTGTTATTTGTTTCAACAAAATAACGAAACTTTTACTAGTAACAATTCGTTTTATTACTTTTTTTTAGACAGTTTCTTCAAATATCTATGGACATGAATTTCGGTAAGGTTGGAAATCCGGTTCTCCCTAGATGCATTACGGTATGTGTTTAAATATTTTTTCTTTGTCTTTTTTTTTATTTTTAACAAAATGTAACGTCTGCTAATATTTTGTTTGTTTTTTTAGTTGCAGATTTTAGGCAGCTTTTGGGTGACGAAACGACTTATTGCTCCGGACTTACAACGGTTCCCGTTTCCCTAGTGTAATATGAAATCTGACAATCGATTTCTTATATATTGTACTGTATACCAATTCACGAAAAATATACGGTATTATTTTAAGAGAAAACAAATTTCGCCATTCTAAAAGTTTCTAAAAGCTAAGTATTTATTAATGTCGATATAAGTATCTGTTTTTATATACACGCGCCTCTTCTTGTTGCATGGGAATCATCAAGCCCAGCCTGGAGATTCAACACGAAGGGCGGATTTCTTGAAAGGATACTGGGATTCTAACGCCCCAGGTTTACTTGCAAATCTTCCGTATTCAACATACATGTAAGAATGGAGGTTGGCGGAAAGAGCTTATGTCTGGGAGAGTATCGGTCTGTGTCCAGAAGCTCCACTATTCTGCCTGATCGTTCAACACCGACGAAAAGGACAGCTAGGGCATATGTTATGGATTGCCTCGAATTCTCATGTGTTCAACCGCATGATTGCGACTGAATAACTTGTACCCGGATGGAGGCTACAAAAGAATATTGGCATGCGTATCTGTTGGTATCGTTTGTTAACATGACGCCTCTTTTTTTGCAAAAAACAGGGCAAAATAGTCAATTTCAGGCTTGATTCAAACCTTTGTCAGTCAAATTCGGGAATTAGCCAATTTTTCCATAAGACAGTCTTGATGAGATGGAATAATCTTGAACTTTTTACAAAATTTATATATGGCAGAAACCTAATACGACGCCACAAGAAGTACTTGGGATTTATAACCAAAGATAGCTACGATCAGATATATCAATTATGATGTCATTTATCATGTTCGTAAAATTCATGAACAGAAGAATGTATGGTTTCCTATCTATTGTTATGTCTGGTAATAGTTACTATCTGACTTACTTGTCTTCAAATAATCTTATCAGCAAGTGCAAGTTTGAAAATAATTGGGATTCTTTGTTAAAGATACGAAAACGGGCAAAAGTAAGTATGAAATTTATTGCATTATTAGGCCACACATGAGACATTCTTTATTAACATAATTTCTTTACGAAAAGATTTTTAAACTGCAAGAATAAATGATCGAATGAATCAGAAATCTGACGTTTATGCTGTAGATGTTTGCCATTCTTTACACCCAGTTGTGATATTGATCTTATTCTTTCATAGGATTAGAAAAGTGAGGTCGACAAGCAAGTTCATCTGGACAATTAGAAATCACAGGAAACAAAAACCGACAACCAGAAGGATGAGATATTGCATTCACATTAAAGTAGAATCACGATGTTCAATCAAGACCGAATAATTGTGTTCTTTTTTTTAGGAATTACAAGATCACATACACGTTGATTAAAACGCAACAAATTTAATTTCACAATGTTAACAGTTCCTACGATGGAAGACGATGTCTACCCAACATCCTGTATTTTTTGTGTATTCTTGGTTGATACCATTCAAAAGCTGAGATATGGCTTCTATTGATCAAGCTGATCCCTAGGATCTATGGCTTCAAAAAGAAAGAAAAGAACAAGAAAGGAAGATGTAATAAAAATGATCAAGAGTCAACTTACTATTACTTTGATAGCATCTCCTTAAATGCTACTGAGGCACCCATAATTGCTATATCATTTCATTTCCCAGTTCCATTTTATGATATTCATAAAGATTGGATTTCAGAATGTAATATCGGTCCGGCTAAAATTCTTACTGCTGCAGAGACTAACCTTATTCGAAGTAACCCAAAAGAGTTTAGATCATTACACTTGGGTTGATGTCTTGAAGACCAAAGATAATGATAAAACTGAAAATAGTTGTGATGATATAAAAGATGCAACGACGTGGAGACGCGACCAGTACTTTTTGTACAAGGTGTAAATCGGTATATTATTGTAGCAAATATTGCCAGAAGGAGGATTGGACATGAATGAATGATTATAGTGAAAAAATTCGAATTAAAAAATAATACTGTAATCGTCTCGTACCTTTTTTGCAAGGTAATTTAAAGTATTTTTATTATAATTATAGTTATAATTATTATTATTATTTATTATTATTATATAAATAAATAAAAAGATTCTGTTATTAAAGAAAATCAAATGTTACATTGTTTTTTTATTTTCTTGGAATTTTACATAAAATGTTTGATAAGATTAATTTTTTTTAATAGTTATCCTATATATACGATATTTAATTATTTATTTAATAAATTTCTTTTTATTCTAATCGTCCTATAAAAAAAAAATAATAATATAAAATCGAAAAAAATAAATCGAAAAAACTATAAAAATGTATTATTACCTGTATTGTTATTTTCCACATTGATTCGACAATATTCTATTAAATAAAATCAATTCATTAGTTATTTTAATCTTAAACTGGTACAATTAGTATAAATATTATTTATTAAATTATTGATTACCCATGCTATCCTTGGTGGTATATCGTTTATAAGAAATATCAGAATTTTTTGGTTCAGGAAGATTCTTGAAACTTAATGGCCTACTTACATAAAAGGCTTCAGGATGTGTTCTACTTGATATATATATTGGAGATGTTGACGAGTTAATACAACTATCTGAAGCTCTACCGCTAGTTGATAAATTACTAAAATTATCATTATTGATCTTTTCTGCTTCTCTAATTTGCCTAATTAATTCACTCTGAATACTTGGATTATTCATATTATCATCAATTTCTCCCCACCATGTACATAAAATTGATTTAATTTCTTCTGCTGTTGGTCGATCTGAAGGATTTGCGTTTAAACATTCATCAATTAAATACTTAATTAATTGAGGTACTTTAATATTAAATGTTGGTCTAAGTCCTTGACAAATACTTATAGTTAAATTTTCATCGTGGCCTACGTCATTATAAGGACGTAAGCCAGAAATTATTTCATACATAATTATTCCAAAACTATAAATATCAGAAGCCTCGGTATAATTTTTTCCACGTAAAACTTCAGGTGCTATATAAGGTAAAACACCATAAATCGCTGTCTTGTCTGATGCACCAGCAGGTCTACATAATCCCATATCAGTTATACAAGTGTTAGTATCATTCATTAATATATTTCCAATATGTAAATCTCGATGAATTAATCCTTTTTGATGTATTTCAACAAGCCCAAGAGCAATATAATGTATATTACGAATCTTCTTTTCCCAATTTAACTTATTGTGATCTAGATAATTTCGTAAACCTCCATTCTCTGCATATTCTAAAACCATCATATAATTTTTTGTTTCTGGATCTTGAGTTATCCCATATAGCTTAATAATAGATCCTGAATTAAGATCCCTATGAAAAGTAATCTACATATATATAATGGATATTAATAAAAATGATACCTAAAATTTAATTAATAATAAAATTAAATTTATATATCCCAACCTCACGGATAAATTCTAACGAAACATCTTTTGAATCGCTTAAAGCTTTCAGAGCTACAAAATCATTTGCACGAAGCCTTTCCCAATCTCGTTTTTTATCGTCCCATTTTTTTATCAATCCATCGGTCCATTTTGCTTTATAGACTTCACCAAACCCACCTTTTGCAATAAATTTAACATCATAAAATTTTTCATAAGGTATCCACTCTAATACTTCGAAATCTTCACCTGCTAATAGTTGAGCATCTTGGATAAATTTATCAATATCTTTGTTACCACTTGTCCAGTTTTTAAAATTTTGACGAAAATGTTCTGCATTACATGTACGACACCAATTAAAATTTGTCTTCCCTTTACCACATACTGAGCAATGCAAACCAAACCACTCTAACGGATTCATATTATGAATAAATTATAGCAATTTACTTTTTTAAAAAAAAATTTTTTTAGCCAAAATGCTATGCTGTGTGACAATAGCCAGATCTTTTTTCACAATCACATGATCAAAATCATTTATCACGTAGGAATAATTTTTTGGTGTCATAACCGTTCAGACGCTTTACAAATTGAATAAAATTTTTAACTAAATAAAAAAGAAGAAAAATTTATAAAGTAGACCAGCTGCAAATTTAATTTATGATAGAGATGGCAAACATTTGATTTTATATATATATATATATATACTGAATTTGATTGGTTGAGCTTATCTCTATACAACGTTATATCTAAGGAAAAAATCGTATCCAATTTTTGATTATTATATAAATTTTCCAACATTTTTATAAAAAAAAAAGATTTCTAACGATTAAAAAAAATTTCAAGCCAAAATTCTCAATATTCTCAATACTCTCATTAAAAAAAAATTATTTCCAATAAAATTTTCTATTAAAAGACTTCTAAACGAAATTCTCCATCAAAAAAACTTTTCAACCAACAAATCATCAAAAAAAACTCTTCTATTATTAAAGAAAATTCTCTAATGAAATTCATCAAAAAACTCATTTTTCCTATTAAAAAGAATTTCTATATCAAAAAAACTTCTCTCCTATTAAAAGAAATTCTACAATAAAATTTCTATCAAAAAAAAAAAAATTCTCAGCAAAATTATCTCCCTATTAAAAGAAATTCTTTAATGAAAATTTTTATCTAAAACAAAATTATCTATCATTCTCTATTAAAAATTTTTTTAAAATATTTTTTTTTATTAAGTTTAAATATACAATACTTTTCGTGTAATTGTGATATGTTTAAACCCCCAGATAATCGGCTAATAGATGATCCAAAGTCCATAAAATTGGATGAATAAAGTCTTTTCATATTACCTATGTTACATAAAAAAATGTGATTCGTCTGTGGGTTAGTACGTAAAGACTGTGAAATCAAAATACAAACATTTTTGTTTTCCGGATGTACCAACAACATATTACAGTTAAAGATTCCAAGTTCAACGTGAGCGAAACTTAATTTATTAAGAGAAATTAATATCTTATGACTATTAGATGCAAATTCTATTTTATTTACAACGACGTACCGCATTGTTACTTCTTTTGCTTTAAAGGTGATTTGGTGTTGTCAGGTTTTGCTTTAAAATGTGAACCTGTAATAAAGTAGAAATATGATCTGTTATACTATAAAAAAAATTTAAGGCATGTTATAATCGCCTCAGATAGAACAAAGAGGTCCTGAGAAATTATAGGAACCTTAAAACTTCCATATTCATGAATACAATATGCCCTTTGATGTATTGTACACCAATACAACGATACTCAGTTTGATGACTAAAAGCACCAAAAACTTGCTAGTTCCTTGTGATCGTACATCCCACTTTTAAGGTGAAGAATTATGCGTTGGTTTAACACATCTCACAGCTCTAACCAACTTATAGTCAGACATGAAATTCCGTGATATCATCAAAATTTGGAGGTTCCGTTTGCTCATATATAAATACATCTTTATGATCCTCTCAGAGATGAGCAAGTCCATCTGCACGCTTTGAGGTCAATACTCTATCGATAAATGGATTTATATTTGCATTACGATAAATCATGATGTAACCCCTCCAATCAATGCAACAGACAACCTTGAGTGTATTTTTTTAATATTGGGCTTATAAATTGTGCGCTAAATTGTTTTTCTTCAAGATCCCTTGATTTCAGTACATTATATGGAGCTTCAAAAGCTTCAATACTAAAAATGTAAATCACATATATTAACATTTCACTTGCAATGGATAAAGAATCATAAAACAAAACATACTATAGTCCAAGAATATTATGAACCACATCTAATAAGTCTTCATCAATTTCCTTTTTATCGTCTATGTCATTTTCGTTGATTTCATTTGTAAAGTCCACGCCAAGCGTCTTTCCAATCTTGTAAACTATCCTTCTGCTTTTTTGTCATTGATGGACAAAT
Source organism: Rhizophagus irregularis (assembly GCF_026210795.1). NCBI lineage: Eukaryota > Fungi > Glomeromycota > Glomeromycetes > Glomerales > Glomeraceae > Rhizophagus > Rhizophagus irregularis. Next base: position 2,357,989 of record NC_089449.1, on the reverse strand, counting down.
AAGTAATGAAGATAAACAACCAACTTTTTTTAGACTTTCAGATTTTGGCATACCTTGAAAAATTATTGTATAAAATCTTTCCACCCTTTGGGTATATTTACTTCAAGATTCTTCCGCAATTTCTCTCATGAAGTGTGAACTAGGTCTCATATCCATGATATCGCTATTACATAAACTAGTATAATTGATAATAATAAGACTATTATTGAGATTCATGTCAATTATAGAAACTGATTCTACTCACTCAAAGATGTTTCGCATCTATCGCAATAATCTATGAAAATTTCTTCCAGATCAATGTTGTCTACCATCAATGGTATTCTTTCTACTTTCCCAACTATTGAGTCAGTCGCTTCTCTCAAATCATTTTCCGAATCTGAGTTAATTCAAATGATTGTGCCAGTAATATAATAAACCTGTAGACACCTTCAGTTACAACGTACTGTGATTTCATTTATCTTGGCTGTTGTCAATTCTTCATCCTGTCGATAACTTTTCTCATCAACTTGTAGGTCATAGTCGCGTCCCCTCAGACAGTTCCTGTTGACAAAGTTATTCTGAATTACATTCATCTGAATTGGGGCATTATTGGTTGCCTGAACTTGTTCCACTTAATTGAAATGAAAAAATGTCACATTTTCATCAAATGAAACATCGATCACCATATCAAAAGCCCTAGTGTAAGTAATTAGACGAAAATACCTCAATTTGACCGCCCTTCTTCACCATTAACTGTGTACTTGTTTTGATGTTTCCATTATCCCGGAATGATTACAATCTCTTATACAAACAAAATACTGAAAATGTTGAAGAAGGAAACATAGAAAGAAAATTTAATAGGAAAAAAAGAAACAGGTCGCCAGGGGTTGTGAATGAACGAGTTGCTCTTGGCACTAAGATGTATTGCCTTTGGCCTTTACACAAACTTAGGATGGAGCCCACCGGAGATACTAACCTGATGAGTTGCCAAGTCGCTTAGGTGGTTTTTTCGGCATCGCCCAACTCCTTCCCGCTAACTTTTTCTCCTATTGAATTTTTTTCTTTTCAATACCTGTGTCTGCAACATGTGAAACAAACTTTATACTCAACCGACTTGTTAAACGAGAAGCCATCTTTTGTTTGACGGAACTTCAGAATGGAGATAAGATTGAAATTCTCGGGCTTCAAGGATGTTTTCCATCCCTCAAAACTCACATTGTTATCGAGATGTAATTTTGAGAAAAAATTTTTTAGACGCGTTGTATATAATATTTTTGGGGATGTGAACTTGAGGGTATATATTGTAAAAACTTTCTTGACTAATAATAAAATAGACTCTTGATCAGTGGCTTATAATGACAATACAGAACTTTGAAAAATACCATAAACGTTATAAAAATTTATGCAATGATTAATATGTATGAAAATTCTCAGGAGTATTTATCATGATTTTTTATATAAAGATATATTTAGCAAAATAAAATTTTCTATTTATTTTAACAGTCATAAAATATGCAAATAACATATAATACAAATTATGCGATTTTCGCATGGTATAAAAAATTAAATTTGATTTTTCACTAAATTACAAACCATATTTGACTAATGTGAAGACATATGCATGATATTTAAAAAATAAAGCGCAGTAACTAATATTTCTTACGTTATTATAACTTTTTTCTTACTCCGATAACTAAAACCATTGTATTTTTTCCCCGAGCCTGAACTCGTTGACGTAGTTTGAAGGAAGCATGGGCGAGAAAATTATTAAAAACGTTGAAGCCTGGACGAGTAATACGCAATTAAGGTATGAATGTTTCGGCTGTGACCAAAAAAGCGATCTCAGAGCTTGCAAACTAATGACCATCTTTTTGTATACCTTCGGCAGGGCTTTACTAGGTTAATGTTATGAATTGTTATTTATTTTCTGACACTGTGTTTTGTGCAACTTTCAATAAAAACTAGACACAATATTGAGTGTATTGTATTTTGTCAACAGATTTGAATTTTGTCATTTTATTTCATATACGGAAAAATAAATTATACGAACATCAGAATTTTCTTGATTCAGAAAGATTATTGAAACTAAGTGAGAAATGTTGATTATTGACTTTTCTGCTTTCTAATTTGTTTTCTAATTTGTTTAATTAATACACTCATTATTCATATTATCATCAATTTTTCAACCATGTGCTTTAATTTCTTCTGCTGTTGGTCAACATGAAGGATTTGCATCTAAACAAACATCCGTTAATTAAACCATAATTAATTGATGCAATTTTAACCTAAGTCCTACACGAATACTTACAGTTAATTATTCATTGTGGCTTACATCGCGATAACAGAAATTATTTTATACATAATTATGCGAGAAATCCTGCTACTTCTAGGGATACTAATACACTTGGAGACCCTTACTCGGGTTTCCAAAACTATAAATAGCAGTCTCGGTATATTTTTTTTCTCTAATTTGCAGATCTACATAATCTCAATATGTTGTGAACAGATAAATCTTTCTTGATAGATATCACCAAGCCTAAACGCAATTGATGCATATTACGAATCTTCTTTTCCCAATTTAAGTTATTTTGAACTACATAACGTTGTAACCTTCCATACTCTGCATAATCTAAACAATCGTATAATTTTGTGTTTCAGTTCTTGAGTTATCCCACAGAACTTAATAATAGATCCTGAATTAAGATACGTAATGTAATGAAAATATATTAATAAAAATGATTACTAGAATTTAATCAAATAATAGATAATTTACATATACCGACCTCATGGATTAATTCTAATGAAACATCTTTTAAATCATTTAAATATTCCAGGCACAAAACCTTTCTTAATCTCGTTTTTTATCGTCTCATATTTTATCAATCCATCGGCCCATTTTGCTTTATAAACTTTACCAACCCATCTTTTACAATAAATTTAATAAAATCTTTCTTTCGTAAGGCATCCGCTCCAATACTTCAAAAAAAATATTCACCTGCTGGCCGTCAAATGTCTGTTACCATTTGTCCAGTTTTTGAAATTTTGTTGAAAATGTTTTGCATTACATGTAAGACACTAACTAAAATTAAAATTATCTTCTCTTTACCTCTTTACCTCTAACGGATGTTCACAATCACATGATAAAATAATATTTAGCTTACCATTCAGGCGCAGCATGCTTTGATATCCCGTGATAGAACTGTTGGTTTAATTTTAAAGAAGTAAAAATATATTGTATGTTTATTTTTTTAACCTGTAGTATGATAATATAAAAATAAAATCTAAAGTGTTATGCTTAATGGGCATGTTAGTAAATAGTAATTAGCAATTAGGCTTAATTATATAATCAAATTAAACTATGGCTTATTTTGAAAATTGTTACCGTCAACTTTTTTTAGCGTTACATTGTAACTCAAATATAATTATTATTGAAAATTGCAAATTTATTAATGCAAAGACGCAGAGGAAAATTTCTTCAAGAGTTGCAAAATTATTTAAATGTACTGTATGTCGGCGGGTGATACTTTAATCGTATACTTTGACATCAATATTTGGCAGTGACAATATAGGTATTTTGCAAAGTAGTACTGTACGGTAATACAAATTCGGACTGACTTTAACCCTTTTTGTTCGTACGTACGTTTCTAACAGATAAATTTTTTTATACTAGTACGTACGAATGCTTTAAAAATTTTCGTTCTTTTTTGAATTTTCGTACAATTTAAAATTTTCATACATGTCTTGTTTTTTTAATAAAATACTTTATGTTAAAAAATATAAATATATCAATTATACTCTTTGAAGATAAGCTCTATAATAATAAAATTGACTCATAGAGTCATAATAATTATATAAACCTGTTCAAATTCAGAATTTACCAATTCAATTGGAAAGTTTTCAACATCGGAATATTCATATTTACAATTATTTTTCTTCTCAAAGCAGTAAAGATTAAAAAGAGATATTTATGACAAATATATTACATTACAAATATATTCAATTATGTTACTCAATATTATGTAATTGTAACATTTTCATTATCGAAAGTTCTATCATATGATGCTACGATGTAAAATTATTAGTACGGAAAATAAAAATTTATTTTTAATAGTCCGTCTAAGTACGGAAAAATTAAAAAATTTCTTTCGAACATCCGTCCAAATTTGTAGTACCGTACAGTACTATTTTACTATATATTCTGACAATATTAGGTACGTTATCATCATCGTTCAACTTGTCACAACTACGTATAATCAGTTAGTTTTATTGTAATGTTAAAAATAATTAATTGGTAAATATTAGAGCCAAAACCGAAAAAAAAAAAATAACATGAACCAACAAAACATAAAATTGCTATAACTATTACAAATATAGAAAAACATAATTGTTTATGGATTAACTCGTTATTTAATTTCCGATTGTTCTTTGTGCTCTGGCAAGTAATTGAAAGCTTCAGAAAGAATCAGATGAGGTTTTGAATTTTCTACTTGACCTTTAAGATATTTTTTAATTCTTAATCTAATAACAATAATAGAATTAATGTGTGCAATAAATTCAAATTATAAATTAAATATAGTCGACCAACCTGTCATTTGCAGCATCAGCATGAGAGAGAAATTGACCAAAGTAAAGCCGGACATTTTGACAATCTTCTACTTTCTTCCAATCACTTTCATTATTCTGAGCCAAAGCTGTTTCTATTAAGTTTAAATATTCCTTCGTGTTCGTCGGCGGACGTGTAGTTGTAATAAGAAGAAAAAAATATTTAGGACCATCTTCCCGTTTCTTACTAAGTTTTTGAGCGATTTGTTCTCTTGTGATAATTCCTACTTGATCACACATTTATGGAAATTTTATTATTTGTCGATATCTAATAATTTTTTTATCGTTCTTTTTGCAAGAAAGACGATTAGTAGGAAAAAATGAGCACTGTAGAGTATATTTGAATAAAATTATGGTAGTACATATGCCAACTCAAAGGTTTAGATCATGAAACTTGTGACCAAACCATGTTTTCAAAAATGTGTCACTCGTAAACAATAACAGATAAAAGATAGCAAAACAATATTAAAATGTGGAAATTGAGCTTACTTGAATAAGTAGTTCCGACATTGATCTCCATATACAAATTCTTATTAGGCTTATCTACTAGGAAGTTGCATGATCTGCAATTAATGATATCGCGATACCCTCTTGAAATCAAACAATATTAATATATTTGAGAATATTTAGTTTTCTTTTAATGTATAACCAAATATGGATAAATTGTATAGTTTATTTACAAAGGACGAATTGTTATTATGCATTGTAATACCAACCTTAATTCTTTTTTCAGCCCATTTATTGAAAAAGGCTTTCACAAAAATAATGACCTACATAGTACACAGAATTATAGCTGCGACCCGTTACCCGTTCACCCGGATACAATCCGTGTATACTCGGGTATTTATGAGTATCCGGGTCATGGAATAGCAAATGGGTAAAATGGGTAATACCCGTTTTGTATCCGTTTTGTGTTCATCGATCATCATGTCCACAAATTCTAGGACGAAACAAAAGGTGGAAGAATTCAAAAAGTGTATATAGAAAAGTTAACTTTGATGAACGACAACATTACCAACTGTTTATTCTTTCTTTTAGTTACATATTAATATAACCTTTATTAGAATTTTTTTATTATTTCACAGTTTTTGACGAAAACAAATTTTTGATACACATTTTAAAGAACAGTAGAATCAAAATGAAAAACGTAAGCGACAAGCTGAAGGTCGACTTAGAGAACAGATGTTCAGATTTATTAGCTGATCTTCGAAAATACAAACGGAATGAAGATCCACATGATATGAAATATGAAAGCGAGCGTGAAACTCCACTTGATTGGTGACTCACATTTGATGAAAATGATAGCTCTAATTTAGTTGATACTGCAGTTATTTTTAATAATGCCTTCCCAAGCAGGATGACGAAAGAAACTTTCTACTCTTGGATGGTTCTTTGGAGATCGCCAGAATAGACTAACATGTTGGAAAGATTTGTCTCAACAAGAATTAAGAGATTCGGTAAATGGAACCATAAGATGAACATTTATTTCAATCCATGAAGGGCCTTCACAATTAGAAAACCAAACCAAGCTTTTAGTGTAACAAATAATACTCTTGTAATTTCAGAATTCATTGATCGAACTTCTTAATTTCAAACTAATATATTAATGCACAATAATATAAATATACAAATCGAAATATGAATTATAATGTTCAGGATTTAGTAAATAGAATGTTTGAAGAGGATTGTAAGATTGACGCGTAATTAGATCACATTAACAAAGAAATTTAATAAAAAATGTAGACATTTTTAAATAATAAATTGCTTTACGTAATAAAATTGGAAGAGCATATGATTTAACAAGTTTAAACAATTTCAACAATGTTGGTTTTTTGCCTTAATTATAATTATGTTAAAACTCATCAGTTAAGTCGGCATCACTATACCCGGGTATATGTGTATCAGCTTGAGATGTCATATTTAAAGATGTATTTGAAGTTGCATCTTCAGTCATTTTAATGAATTATGAAATAAATCTATAACGAAAAATTATATATACTATCAAAGAATGTAATGTCATCAAACAAATTATATACAAAAGTTTAATTTTTATTTTAAACATAGGTTTTAACTAAGAATTTAACTTTATAACAGCTTTTAACAATTGCAAGCTGCAACAACTAGCAAATACTAAAACTCTAAATGTTTAAACTATTTTATCATTTAGTTTCAATTAAGTTGGCATCACTGCCCCGGGTAATTACTCCAACCGAAAATTAAATTTTGCCAGAGTTAAGATGTTAACTCCGCCAGAATTTTAATATCGGCTAGAATTAAGGGCCATATGGATTTTTGCTTGGCGAATGAAATTTTTTATTATAATATACGGGACAAGTATATTTATTTACATAACTCTCCAAATCTAGCGGTTTGCTACTAGTGAAAATCCTTATGTTAAAGATTCTTTCTTTTTTAGGCAGTTTTTTTCAAGCCACTGTGGATATATACCGGAAAGTAAAAATTAACTTAAAATTTATTTTTTATTTAACGAACATTAACTGGTCGGTTTTCTTCTTTTTTTTAGGTAGTTTTTGGGCCTTTTTGGACATGGAATACCGGCAAGTAATATAAAAATTGGTTTTCACTTGTATTTCTTCGTAACTGATTAATACGTTCCTGATTCTCTCGTTGATCCTGAAAAATTGTTGATGAGTCAACCCATCACGGAACTTTCTTCCGAATTTCCTTAAACTTACCTTTATTACTTCAACTGTGTAGGCGGAAGTGACATTTACTCTCATTTCCTCGTGATATTCAAGTTCGTAAACGAATTTCCTCATTTCGACAGATGAGAAAGATGAATTAAAATTATCTAATAACTTCTTCACTTTTTTCCGTGCGCTAGCGTGAACATTAACTTTATCATTATACCGTTGTAATATTGCGTATAGTTCATCTTTGAAATCTTCTATAGTATCTACGGATAATTAGGTCGTGCAAATTTTAAAATTTCCATGATAGAATATTTTTTACTTAATGTATTGTCGAGATACTCCACTATAATAGATTCAAACATCTAAAAATAAGTGCAGATAATTGAGTTGTTTATCCACTTGAAACATATTGACAGAATTAATTGAAAATTTTTATAAAGTGATTACCGTTGCGAGTCAATAATTTTGAAATGATAGAACGCGTTCTAAGCCTGGGAATGGGAGTGGGAATGGGGATTTGGGAATATATATAGAAATCAATTGTCACATAAATAGTTAGACGATTCATAATTTTTAACCTTTTGTGGAATGATCTTACCACCTCGGGCGTCCTTATCTTACGGAGGCCGGGGGGCAGAGACCCGGGAAAATTCCATTTTTATAATTAATGAATAAATCAGAATTTTTGCTGTATTATGGAATAAAACGGAATCTTTATGATTTTTAACAATTTTATTCCGGCACGTGACAACTAGCCAATCATTATTGCATATTTTATTGATAGAAGTCTAACTAAAAAATGTGATTTTGCAATTTTGCAATATCTATACAGTTTTTGACTAAAAATTATTGTTGTGTCACTAGCGCAACCTAAGTTGGCCTGCATTAAGATGTAGGCCGGCTAGAATTATCAAATGTTTCTTACTATAATTGGTAATTTTTTATCGGAATAAAATCGGAATTTTTTTCGTTATCGTGATAAAAATTTGCGATTTAATATCGGAATAAATCCGGGTCTCTGCCGGGGGGTTTACAATCTTAACGTACACCTGGCGGCCCGAGTTTAGGAGTTATGCACGTGCACGTGCGTTAATTCTGGCTAGTTCCGTACGTTAATATCGTACGCCCCCAGTGTACGTTAAGGAAACCAAGGAAACCAAGGAATACTGAACTATGTACTGTATCTCTATTTGTCACCTGCATAATATGTCACCTGTGTTGGTGTGTGGTATAAAGCTTGTGTTGTACAAAAAGATCAACAAATCAAATATGATCACGTGACAGTGCATTAAATGATAAAAGCGAACGCGCGAACTTGAATTATTACTCACATTCACGCGTATCCCTACTGTCGTTAGGCTATACCGTCCTGCGTTCAGATGCTTGGAGACAGTCTGCCGAGCTGTCCTTAAACATACGTGTTTAAGGCCCTAGTCCCTGCATGCTGTTTTCTCCAGGATGCGTTCACTATACCTACTGTCGTTAGGCCATACCGTCCTGCGTTCAGATGCTTGGAGAAAGTCTACCGAGCTGTCCTTAAACATACGTGTTTAAGGCCCTAGTCTTTGCATGCTGTTTTCCAGTATACAGTTGGCTGTGACATGAAATAATTTATATACCATTACTATGTTCAATGGCAAATTCCCGAAGTGGGCAAATTTTATTGATTTTTCAGATAAAAAAATGCTAGAGAAGCGAATGAAATGAATGATGCTATCAAAGAGGGTGGAAGTACGCGGATCCTAGGCCATTTAATGCGAGTCCCAACATCACATTATTTCTTTGCTTTCTCAGATTTCTTATAAATTTCTATACTAATTGTTTTTTTCCTATCGCTATTGAGATTTTCAGCCCCATCTACACTAGATTTTTGAAATAAATATTCCACAAATATCTATGTATATCGACATCACTCCCACAAATACGCGTGATGATTTTCTCGGCAAAGATCAAAATGCCGATATGTAACAAGAAGAGTAATAGACTGTCCGGTTTGTTTTGGAACATCTAAAGTGATGGAAAATCGATTAACATCGTGATGACATGTTTTAAGAAGGTAGCCGAGCAATAAACCAACTCACTTTATTATTACTTTACAGAAAATACGATGCAAATAATGGTAAGTTAGATTGGTTTGATTAATTTTGTTTGATTTTTATTTACTTTCATGAGGCAGATAAAAGGATTCACTAGCCAGGGCATTACCTTTTTATACAATTTGCAGGATTGATTTGGAATACACTTTGGTGAAAAATTACGTTATATCACGAAAATCTGTTCAACGGCATCCCCTTAATTTAACAATAAAGAATTTAACGTTATCCATATATAAAGATCATCAAGGGGCCTCTTTTTTTATGTAAGAATTTTGAGAACATGCGAGAAAGTTTGAGACATATGGGCCGATATGACACATTTACATAGTAATTTTTTTGTTTATTGCTTTTCGGCATGTTCGGAAATTTTGCACCTAACCGGCTAAAGTTATGGTGATTATCATGAATGTCCAACAGGGGTTCTTGAGTCGATGGGTTTTTTAAAGTATTTTTTATTTCTCTTTTTTATTTACTTTTTGTTTCTTCGTTCCAATTTTTTTTTAGACTATATTATTTTTATTTTTATTCTTTATTTCTTTATCTAATTTTTTCGTTTTTTTCTTATTTTCTTTGTTTTTTCAGCTTGGCTTGAAGGGGTGGAATTTTTTCCGTCATTCTTACTTTAGATTCTTGGTCTCTAGAGAGGTAGAATTTTTCGGTGAAGAGGGGAGTTTTTTGTTATTTTTTCGTTTTATTTTTTTATTTGTTCTAATTTATTGTTTATTTCATTAGTTTTCTGATTCTTTTAACTTGGAAGGTGAGTCTTTATAATTTGTTGTCGCTTTCTTTATTTTTTCGTTATAATTTTATTTCTTTTTTTTTTCAGATTCCTTGGTCCTTTGACTTATAGAGGTAGAATTCTTTGTTTCTTTAACGTGGAGATATAAGCCTTCATCATTTGTTATTGTTTTCGTTTATTTTTTTTATTTGTTCTAATTTATCGTTTATTTTTTTTTATTTAGTTTTCTGGTTTCTTTTGGCTTTAAGAGTGAGATTTTCGGTTCTTTTAACTTGGAGAGGTGAGTCTTACCATTGTTATTATTTTTCAATTCTTTTATTTTATGTTTAATTTAGTTATTTGTTTTTTTTTTGGATTCTTTAGTTCCGAGAGAAATGGGATAAGATTAGGTGTTCACATATTTCATTTACGTCCAACCGTTGCGATTTAATCATACAAGATGGGGATGGACTGTCAACTCACACTACATTTAATCCACCTATATCAATTCTTATCTTTGATTCAAATTTACTGAAGCTGGAGTTTGTTATCCATATATTATGGGTAATTTTCTTAAAATATGTAACTGTTAATTATTTCCTTAGTGATTAGGGTCTGCTTTTGCTGGAGGAGGCAAAGGCTATGTACCTTCTCTATAAAGGTATTTAATTTTCTATAGGTTAAGGATGTAGTTCCCTTCCTTCTTTGTTGTTAGTTTCTTGCGATGTTGGTCCGAATGTGTGACCTCTAATAAACTATTGCATATCAATGATGGATATTACCTGATAATACTAGAAGGTACATAATTTCTTGACTTCATAAATAGCATGTCTGATGTTTTTTTAAAAAAATGAATAAAGTAAAATATTTCAATAATAATAATCGTCAATATTAAAATTTTTCAATATTATGCCATGATCATAATAATTTAATGAAATTGGTTATTTATTTAACTCTTCAAAAACAAGGAAGCAGCGGTAATTAGTTTGAGCGTTATTGAGAATTGGTATCACCAATGACCAGTTATCCGTAATCTTTTTTTAAAATATTTATGATCGATTTGACATGTAATATATTATAGTGGGCAAAAAGAAAAAAAAAATTGTTCATGTTTATGAAATTATATCATTAGGTTATTACCCTACGTACTATTGTAAGAAAACACAAAAAGCGGATTAAATACTAATGAATATGATATACCAAATGATTATGGTTATGGTACATTTCGCTGAAAGCCATTTCGCCGAAAGGATGTTTCACCGAAAAATAGGGCCAACATTATGCAGAATTATAAATACTGTAACTCAGGCCAGAGATTATTTTTTGAAATACAAAAATTACGTTGAGTAAAGATGTAAAATTTTCACTATCATTTCATGATGATGGAGATCTTAAAACAATTGAATCTAAAAAACTGGTAGTCTTATCAAGCTTTTTGTAATGTGCTTATATTTTTAAGATTTATTATTAACTATATTAAAATATCAATTAATCTAATGTTATTTTATTAAGAAACGTAATTTTTCTCCCAATACAAATGTTTCAGTAACTTATTTGTTTGGATTTGATTCCAAAATTAAGATGGCAAGCTGTTAGTAAAAATGGTTATTGTAAGCATGAATAAACAGACGAGTATGAGTATGTTCGTACACTAAATATTCAGGAATGGTGCAGTGGTTGTAATTGTTTTGTATTTTCACAATTTAATCACATTATTAAAAATAATAAAAGAATTAGTTGTATGTTATGTGGATATGACACTAATTTTGGTTTGTGTCTGAATTAATTTCTTCTGAATGGATAGAATCAACTTTGGATAAAAATTTTATTCAAATTATTTATTTACCTTGGTGGGATACTTCAATTTATTATTTAACCTGTAATGAACTTTTAAAATTAAAATCTGACAGCCAAAAATGGTGTTCATATTGCTTTATAATTTATACAGGATGTAGATATTGTTTGACAACAAATATTACTTTTGGAATTACAAATCAGTCTAAATGTAGAAAATGTAAAAGAGTTATTGATATTGATGTTACAGGCATTGAGTATAATTTAGAAAAATTTATTAGTAGAATATTCATTAATAACAATATTGTTAATTGGGAACAAGGGTCAAATGTAGTGGATTTAGTACTATATCAATTTATGCAGAAACTTGAATATCATGATTTTAATCCTATTAAAGCAAATGGACAAATTTGATTTATTTCCTTTAGTAATAATATAAATAAATATAATTATTGTAAAACTAGCTATTCTTTAACAATCTTTTTTGAACAAAAGTATTGCAAATATTGTTTATATTTGTATTGCAAGAACTTAAGTGACAAAAATGTATGTTTATTAGATGTGCATATAAATAATACTAATTCATATTGTACTGAACATAAATCAAAAAATATTGAATCATATATACAAAATATTCAAAAATGGTATATAAACTGTTTTGGAATTTATATTTTAAACAAGCAATTACAAAATATTCATTTAATATGAATTATTATTATGAAAAATAAGATAAAATAAGTAAATATGAAAAGAACTGTAAATTACAGCAGATTTCTTTAAATAATATTGAGTTTGGATGGATAGAATCAACTTTAACTAAAATAACTATATATTTGCATACTAGATGTAGATATTGTTTAATAACAAATTTTGTTTTTAGATTTATATATCAATTTTAGTGTAAAAAATGTAAAAGAATATCATCATTTTTTCTTTTGACACCAAAAATATTATGAAAATTTTTTTGTTTCTACAAAAATTAATGCTGATAATTACAAACAGATTGCTAATTATATTAACTGTAATAAAAATTCTAACTTATATGGATTTTATAAGTAAACTTAATTATTTTTATTTAAAATATATTTTATATTCAAATTTAGAAAATAATGACAACTTTTCTATATCAATTATATTTATTTTTTATAATAATAATAATATATGTAATTATTGTAAAAATAGATATTCTGTAATATTACTTAAACAAAAATATTGCAAATATTGCTTAATCAGGTTTCACTTTTCTCTAGAGTTTCGCCAATTTTTTAATAAGACTTTCATATAGTTTCAGCAAAGTTTTGCCATTTCAGCATTTCGCTAACTTGCCAAAATCCTCTAATTTCTCTAGCAACCTTAGGCTCAAGAGATTTAGATTTTTTTATATACGATATTCAAAAATAGTATATTGCTCTGAAATTTTATACTTTAAATAGATTATTACATAGTATTTATTTGAGATGGAAAATAAAATAAAGTAATTCCTATAAAAAAAGAATGTTCAGAAATTGTAACTAAAAATGTTTCATCAAAGAATATTTATTTGTCTATAAAAATGATGTTGCAAATAAGTAATTGCAGAATAATTATTAAAATCTAGTATATATCTACAATTCTGTAATCTGTAATTAGCCACAATTTCACAATTTTTTGCAATTTTGCAAATAATTTGTATGCATTTGAATTTTTCTAATATGATTCTATAACTTTATGCAGGAAGTACAAAAAACACTATTAGGACCCTAAACATTACTAAAACAATTCAGATTCTGTGTAACTAAAATTTTAAAATGCGATATCTTGGTCAATATTATACCTAAAAATATATATTATATATCAAAATATTCGTCTCATTGAGACAAATCTAACAAGCCAAAGATCATTAAAATCCAATTACTGGATCCCAAAATAGCAAAATTTGAGGCTAAAATTTACATATAATTTTATATATTTGGAACAGAAATTAATTATAAGATTTATACAAATTTAGATCTGAGTTTTTTTAGTAATATTTAGGGTTTTATACTATCCTTGTTAAAGATAAGTACAGTTTTTGAAGTATAAGAATTGTATATAATTGCTATATTTTTTTGTAAAAGTAAATAAAGTAAGTAGTAGCTGAATAGCATTTTTTTGATATCTAGATTACTGCTGATTCACAATTTTTTTTTTGTTTTCTTATCAAATGTGATTTTTGCCAAATCATAATAGCATTTACAAATGTAAATAATTGTAGTTTCATCTTTATCATCTAAAAAATGAATGCCCTTAGACAGTTGGAAGAATTCTCTGCATTCAACATTTTTATCCTTTAGGGCATTTCAAAATCTTTTTGCATCTTTGTCTGTATAAAAACAATTATCTAAAATAAAAGGTTCAAAAATGATAAAAAAAATTAGTATGTCATATTCAAGTTAACTAATTATTATAATACAAAGGCTTCATCTAAATTGGTAGGAAATTAGAAAAGACAAAGTTGGTTACTGAACAAGATAATGTTATAACCAATTAAAGGCTTATCTTGATATTTATCTAAATTCACAGTTAACATGACAAAGAACAAAAAAAAAGTTTAGTCATAGCATTACAAATATTATAATATGCTAACAGCAAGTATTTTATCTAACATATCAGGTATAGTTTCAAGGAAATTTTTTAAAAGACTCTGTTAAACTTCTTTTGTTTAATAAGAGTTTGTAAAGGCTAAAAATAATTCTTCTTTCATTTCATAATTTTTAATTAGATAAATTTTTAGTTTATTCACTTCTACTTGTTTAAGATCAAAACTATTGATTATTTCATAAATATTAGACATATTATTAAGAATGTATATGTTCTAGATTTGAAAGAAGATAATAGAATGAATGATTTTCTGAAGAAATTTATATTAGACTTATTAATTATTATATACTGTATAGCACTGCATACAGTACCTCCTTGTAATAGTACCCCCTTCAAAAAGTACTAGGATACTATTATTCAAATTCACATTCAGGTATTTTTAAAAAATAATACCCCAGTACTAAGGGGCATGTCAGAAATCAGCTGATTTGAAAGGGGATGTTGTCATCTTCCCCAGTATCACCACAAAAATTTTCCACCTCCACGTGATCATAAAAATTTGTCACCGGCGTCACACCCTTCCTGTTTTCCATTTTACTATGTATTCCAGGGACTTAATTTTTTTCAGTGTGTAAAATCCTATTTGTCACGCCTTATCTGTCACATGCTTGATTTCTTAATGCTGGCCGAGACATATAATGCCGGCCAAAAATCACGTGGGGAGGAAATTCTGGGGTAAATGATGTTGTCGATATGGTCACGTGAAAATTATCTATAATTTTATTGGTTGATTTTTTTGTATGTGTATTCTCTTCGATCTGATGCAAAAAAAACTTTTCTTTTTAAAGACTTACTGTACATCTGTAGCGAACTTGTGGTGAGTGGTGGTGTTGGACTGTTGAATTCATAAATTATGTATTATAACTTTTAATAGCATCTCACCCTTATACTAATAAACATGTTTTTATAAAAATGTGTACTTGAGCCCTCGAGATTCTTAATGTGTTTTTCATGAAGATTTTCAACAATGTAGTACGTGTCTGAGAGGATTGGTGGAGGATGAGAACGTATTTTTTGTTTTGAGCTAGTGTCCTAACAACGAATGTATCTCTTCATGCAGAAGAAGCAACATTCTCACCTTTCTCCCATTGATAGACTTTGATTAATAAATTTTGGTATGAGCTCGACTCTATAAACTTTTCTAAATTAAATTCTTTGATCTGTTCAGATTTCGATCGAGAACTTAATCTCACTATACTCGTTTAATTATAAAAAAAAAAAAATATTTATTATTGAAATATTGAAATTAATAATTTTTTATTTTTTTTCCGTGTTTTTTTTTCACATGAGTAATTAGTAAATTTTTTTTTCATAATTATTTTTTCGTGGTTTTCACACGAATAATTAGTTAAATTTTTTTTTTGCATAATTATTTTTCGTGTTTTTCACATTATTATTTAACTAAAGTAAATGAAGCTTAAGGTATGTAGAGAACGAAATAATAATTTCTAAACTTTAATAATAAAGGTGTAATTTAACCATTAATGTGAGAAGAAAAATGTTCCTATTATTCTTAAGTAAAACTTCACCACCTTACCTCATTTACTTATTTACTCCATAAAATTTTGTAATAAAAAAAAGAAGTAAATAAGACGAAATACATTGCTATTATCATTATATTGAGAAAATCATGTAATGTTCGCAGTTTGATCACGTGTTCATGATAACGCTGGCCATTTTATCACGTGTTTGTGCATAACTCTGCATAACTCTGGAAAAACCTGTCGGGCAAATGCAAATCATCCGTCGGGAAATCGTTCCGTAACCCATTAGATGTATTAAAAAAAAAATGGTAGTGAACTTATAAAAGCACCATCCTCTAAATGCAATATATGAAAAATAATATCATCAATGAATGAAAATATTGTGATATTCTTTTATAAGCTGCTAAGCGTATTTAAGTCAGAGAAGAAGGTTAAAATACTCTATATATGATAAAAAATATAAATATAATAATTTCATACTTCGATACCAACCATTATCTACTTAGCATCTTTTTCTGAACTTTCTAGTATTTAACTACAAAAGAGTCAATCAAATAACAATTAGTGAATAATGTAAAAATGTCCAAAGAATCATATAATAAATCACGTAAAAAAAATAGGAATTACAAAACTTAAAGAAATTTTAAAAGAAGACTTTTATTTTTTTAAATAAATCATTATATTCTAAAATTTTTAATTTATTACAAATCAAATGTGATGACCAGCTTCTCATGGTTGGACATAAAATTGTTCAACCCAAATTGTTCAGTGAACTTATCAAAAAAATGCCAAGAAATATAATCATTAAATCAGTATTATATAATAATGTTTAAATACAAAGGACAGATAACGCCATTACTTTATTTTATTTAAAAATTTATTTAAACAAAGTTAAAAATAAAATCAAAATTCAACATTCATTACATTTATGTAAAATCCATTCAAAATATATATATATATATATTCTTTAATTGTTTTGTAAATAATTATTTAAATATTATTGATCTTTGCCAAAATTACCATATTTTATAATGAGATTAATTTAACAAAAATTCTTTGTCACAAAAATAAATCTTATGATTCGGATTTGCAAAATTTTAATTGGATCGTTGTGTTACCTATTAAAATTACGCTTAATTAAAAATAATGTCACACGAGAAATTTTTATTACACAATTAATAAAATTCTTTTTTAATAATATTTTCTTTCTATATCTAAACTAATTTGTTCAGATTTTTTTTAAAAAAAGTACACTAAATTCCAAAAGGAATTAACTAATTAAAAGTAATTTGATAAAGTATTTTATGTTCATGTATCATATATATATATAATCCTTTAAAACGTTATCATGATTATTGATAATTATTATGTGCATGATTCAATGATAGAAAAATTTAATGTGTTAGAAAGACAAAATAAATAAAATGAGCTAGAAATTCTTTTAATACAATATTTCAAACAATGTTCGTAATAATTGGTTAACGTATTCAATGATAGAGTAATAGAGCAAAATATTCCGCTGAATTATTATGACCAACTAATTAATGTTATTTTTGAATGACCGATTCAATCTGATTTGTCATCATGATCACATGATTTGTTGGAATGTTCGCAATACACTTATATAAAATATTAAAATTTTTAATTCTAGTTTAAATGATCTTTTAATTCATAATCCTTGATTATTAATTACATTAATCAATAAATTATTTAAATACTCTATTTGTAAACGATTTACAAATTGCAGGAATAGGATTTATAAAATTTCATCTTTTGATGACAGAAGGAACTATTAGGTGACTTGGAAATAGATGGATTGAAATAGACATTGTGTTGAAAAAAAGAAAAATACACTGTTAAAATATTATTATTATTATTATTTTAAAACAATAAATTTTATGGTAAAGATTTACCTAAACAAAGAAATCCCTAATTTTACGTCACTAACCTGATCAGCATAATACTATAAATTAATTAAGGAAAAGTTTTCAATCCAAATTTGGAAAATAATATTTTAAACTTGCTCTTGTTGATATTCTTTCCTATAAAGTCAAAATGGAACAAGGTTTCGTTATAACGAAGATAAACGAAGTCGATGTAACAATAACAATGTAATAAAACAAGTGGATCAATAAGGTATCAATTAATATTGTATTAAAGAAATTTGGAAATTAATTATTCGATATTAATATATATATTAATATATTCTGAACAATTATGGTAAATTATAAATAACCTTCAATAATTATAATAACTATATCGTATTAAATAACCAGAAATTTTCATATAATCAATATTTCTTTATTACATCGAATTTAATTAAAAACTCTTTTACTTTTTACTCATTTAACAAATGATAATCAAATTTTATTGGTTCCAATTGTCAATGTCAAAGGAATATCATTTGCAAAAGTAAAAGTTATTAATAGTAGCTTTAAAAAAAAAATGTCGTACAAAATTATATAGTCATGGCTTTTTCATTGTTTTATTTTTTTTTAAGGTTAATATGATATGATTTTATCACTTCCCGATTTACATATTTTGAAACAATTAAATCGATCAATTTTATTGTTGTTTCAGTTAATGGAAATTCGAGAAAGAAAAAGAACAACAATCATTTATTTATAACTTCCAATTTACTAACTAAATTAATCAAATGTTCCGAAAATTCAGAAAAGAGAAAATTTCCATTTAACAAAACAAAAATTAATGGAAACGATTTCATATGAATATGAAATATATTTTTTGACATTTTATAAATTTCTTTAATATTATTTATATATTCATTTTATTATTATTTTAAAAATATTTATATTTTTTTTTACTTTTTTAATTTATTTTAATTTATTTTATTTATTTTATTTATTTTATTTATTTTTACTATTTTTTTTTTTATTATTATTTGAATATTTTAAGAAATCAATTATTCAACAATTTAATATAAAATGGAAATATAAAGAATACCAAAATATAGTTTTTACCGCCCAAAATTTGTAATATTTGGTATATTGGTATAAACAAATTTAATGGAATTGTTTATGTTGTAATATGACTAAAAATAGTAAGGTTAATGGTTTGAATCCTGGTAATTCGCCCAAATTCCAGTCTTCATTATTTTTATGCCCTTAAATATCATCAGTTTGTCCATTTAATCCATTTTCACTCTTGATCTACAAAAAAGAAAAAAAAAGAATAAAACGCTTTTTCTAAAAAAAAAATATTTTTTTATTTTATTTTTATTTTTATTTTTTTTTGTAAATATACATGCAGTTATCATGTTCACCGGAAAATAAAGGAAAAAATAAATTTTTTTTTTTTTTTTTTTTTGTCTTTATTTTACAAAAATAAAAAATAAAAAAATTATTTATACATATATTTTTTTTTATTCAAATAATAATAATAATAATGTATGTTTTTATTAATTAGAAACAAAAGGTTTTATTTAATTTAACGGTAAATTACATTTTCTTCAAAAAAAAAAATAATATCATGATTGTAAGTTAAATATAGAATATAGAATACTGATATTAATTGCCTATTTTAAATATGTATTATTATATAAATTGAGTATTAAAAAAATTTGTCGGAAATATCGGGCGATCACGGGTATTTTCCGAATATCGCTCTTTTAAAAAATTATACTCTTAATACTCTTAATTATCTCCCTTTTCTTTTTCTTTTCTTTAATTATTTCTCTCAAATTTTTTTTTCTTTTTGAATAGAAGCGAATTCTCTAATAATTTTCTCATATCATACATATACAGTAAGTTTATATTTCGACCGATTTTTGTCACAAAAATTACCCATCAAGGCGTCAAACCCGAAATTGTTTCACCAATAGTATCATTAAAACAATGATGATTATTTTAATTGCCGAATTTATTAAAACCATATAATTATATAAATAATCAATAAATACCAAGATTTTTTTTTCTTACTAAAAAAAAAGAAAAAAAAATAATAAAATAAAATAAAAAATCACATATCACGTATTTTATATACGTACATATCAAAATTTTGATTTCTCTCTCTTTTTTTTAATCGTATTTACAAAATAAAAATATTGTCTTCTTGAAAAAATTCATATTGTTCTTTAAAAGTTTATTCTCTTGAAAGTAAAAATTCAATGGATATTTCATCTTCATCGCGAACTCGTGACTCACAAAGCGATAGTAGTATTATAGATAATACTACGAACGTAAATACCGTAACCACCGCAAGTACTCCAATAACACCTCTACCTCAAAACAATTCTTCCCTAGTTCTCATATTAGATGAAGCGCCTCCACCACCTTATCCTACAGATTCAAAATTACAAATTCCAACCCCGTCTCATTCAAGAGACCACACAACGATAACACTCACTTCTCCACCTGAATATACAAGTTCTGCTTCAATAATTACTACTCAGCCACAACCACAAATCATGTCACTTTCACCAAATAATAATAGATTTAGCGATATATCAACGACAAATACTACAAATGAGGATATGTCAACTCGTGCATTATTAAATGCGGCTCAGCAATTAAAATTTTGCAAGATATGTCAAGAATCAGAAGAATCAAGTTCTTCGAATGTTTTGGACTTTGAAACTTATAAAAAGGGAAAACTAATTTCTCCTTGTAAATGTAAAGGTTCACTTCAATATGTACATATTGGTTGTTTAAATCAATGGCGTCATTCTAATGTACGTGCGGAAGCCTCATATAGATGTGAAGTATGTAAATACGAATATAGATTTTATAGACCACGTATAGCAAAAATATTTTCAAGTAATTTGACTTTACATTTTCTTACCTTGACATTGTTATTATCTATAATATATTTAATGTCTTATATAGTAAAATTGATTATGCATAATAATGTTTCTCATGATCCAAATGATCCAAATGATCCAAATGATCCAAATAATGACCCTCCTCATAAATTACCTGGTAATTATAATTGGAGAGAGATTGAATTTTTGAACATTCGTGTTATAGAATATTTAATAGGTATTTTATTAGTTTCATGTTTTGGTTTAATATTTTTCTTAATTATGATTTGTTTCAGTGGGTTTAGTCATACAAGACATAGTTATTGTTATATTGGTGGTTGTGATAATTCTTTTTGTTTAAGTTATGGAGGTTGTTCTGGAAGTGATTGTTCTGGTTCTGGTAATGATTGTAGTGGTCTTTTTATTATACTCTTTTTATTTATAATTTCGATAATATTCATGGTAGGCTGCGCTGGTGCAACAATTGCCGCTTATCTATTAATACAAAAAATTATATCAATATGTCTTGGAAAAGTTCATGATCGTATACTAGAGGTTAATAAAGATTAATTAATATGCATATTTACTATATACTCTGAATGATCATATGCGTCACGTATTTGACCTCAAAGTGTCGTTTATTAGTTTGTAATTCACGTGAGTTTGAATTGACAGTGATACGGCTGTACTTCTAAGTTTGGTTAATCCGATCTCCAGTTATTCGGTTTGGTTTTACATGGAAAAGGACTTAAATCTATTTTAAAACCTAAAGGTGGAGGTAAAGTTAAGCCGAGGATGCATTATTTGTGTTAATTTTTTGCGTCTAAAAAAAGAAAAGTAGAAATTTCCATTTAAAAAAAATCATTTAATTACCTGATGTATTAAATAAAAAAAAACATGCACATAATATTATTGTTAATAAATTGTTTTTTTTTTTTATACTTTTCTCTTATAATATCGGTCCGAAAACATCGCGCAGTGAATTATTCGAAAATCGAAACTTTGAAAATATTGTTGTAAATCAATTGACGTAACTGAAACACTATTCTTGATATCCCTTACTTCACCTTTCACAAATTTCTATTTCAAAGTTTGCAAGAAAATATTTTTCATGATTTACATACATTTACCGAAAACACCGCGCAGTAAACTATTGAAACTTTGAAAATATTGTTGTAAATCAATTGGCGTAACTGAAACACTAGGACCCCGAGCTATACATAGAAAGGTCAGGTCCTGGTTATTTTGATTAAAATGAGCCTAGATCGCTTCCATTTGTGGATAATGCCGACCAGCATTACATAGTGCCGGCCCTGAAGAAATGGGTAGATCTAATAGTAAATGTGTGCCGATCTTCCCTGACCTATGTATATACAGTATAACTCGGGGTCCTGAAACACTATTTTTGACATCCCTTACTTCACCTTTCACAAATTTAGTTTACAAGAAAATATTTTTCATGATTTACATATATTTAGGAAACTATTACTATTTTATATCCTTCCGAGACAAAATTTATAAACGCGAAAAAAGACGTTAGACATTTTATCCAGTGATAAATTCATAAAATTCTTATACGCGCAAAGCGCATATCACAACCTATTAATTTCATATACAATATATATATATATATATATTAGATTAAATAATGATAGGCGCTACTAAGAAAAATGCCGCCTAACGAAATACGCAGGAAATAAAAGTAATGTACGCTGCGCCTACTGCGCGAATTCAATTTACATCACTGAATTTATTTTCTATCACAGTACTTTACACTCTATCTATTTCATTTATGCCGTATATGACTTCGTGTGACATATTAAAATTTTAATCCTTTTAAAAAATATTATTAACGTTAATTAAGTATGGGTTTTCTTGTATAGCATCGCTGTAAACCTAAGTTATGAAATCATTAGTATTCTACAATTAATTTGGTCACCAAAGTTTTAACATTGAGTTCAACTCTTTTCTTAATAGAATCACGTCAAAATTGTACCTGATTCTCACTTTATCTTTATTAAAATATCATCATTCTTTGACTTGAAATTTCCAACTTGTGGAATTAAACACATTAAATTATTTATTATATGTTCTTAATTATAAGTGAAATGTTTTTAATTTTCGAGAATTATTTCTCAATATTAAACGAGAATTAAAAATAATTTTATTTCTTATATGTAAACTTTTGGCAACAGATAATTCATGTAAATTACAAATTTTAATAATTTGATTAGTTAAAACAACATTACACTATATAATTCAATTCTAGCATCAATTCTAGCATGGATTACTTTGAAATGGTCTAAATGGTCAAACCTTCTTACAAAGTCGCCTTTATAAAATATAGTAGGCTTTTTAAAATTTTTCCGCTCATATGACTACATATTACATGATTACTAATTCTGCGATCCGAAAACGCTGGTCAATAAAAATTTTGATCTGTAGGTCTGTAGGATAACTCGTGTTGAAAGTCGTAGCTCGGTATATAGCTAATTAGAAAATGATAGAGGCAGCTGTTATCAAAGAAGGAGGAAGTACACGGATCCTAGGCCATTTAATGCAATTTCAGTACCATATTATTTCTTTGCTCTCTCAGGCTTATAAATTTCTACAGTTAACTTGTTTCTGTCTATATCGCTAACTACAGGACTTGATTCTTCTGGAATCCTTTCAAAGATCAAGGTTGGGAAATATGGCAAGTAATGTTACGTTCATATTCTTTAAACTCAATTATTAACAAGCAATTCAACATTCTCAACATTATTTTAACTTTATTCATCAATTAATATTAGTCCATAGAGAAATGGTATAAGACGCCTGCAGGTTATTAGGATTAAATGATGTGAATTTCGTTCTGCCCGTTAAAAAATAACGGTATGGAAAGGGTAATACGTCTTTTTTTTATAACTATTGTTAAATGCTACTATATTATGAATTGTGTTTGTGATTTGTCTAATCGTAATTTCATTTCGATAAAAAGTTTCTTTTTGGCAGAAACATTGTAATATTTATATTTATTATTCAGTCCACCGGATTTGATATCATTAGACATTTTCCATTCTTAAGAATTGAAAGTAAATCATGATTTTTATGCGAGCTTTTAATTAATTAAAAAATACAGTACATCAGCGATGTATATCTTCTTATTATTTATTTGTTCTGTGATAGATATTTTAAAAATTATATATAAAAATTTTCTATTTAGAATATACAGTATTTAAATTTTTTTAATTCGAATCAAAATTAATGTTAAAGACTTAAAGTAAAAAAAAAAACTACAAGTAATTGATTGAGATTAATTTTTATTTTTTCGAAAAATATTGATTATTAAAACAATTTAATAAAAATTATCGTCCATATGTAGTGATTGTATCCGGTAAGTATCCGGATAAAAAAATCCGTCACCGTTAAGAATTTTCATATCCGGATATCTGTTTTAAATAAACCGGATAGCATCCGGATAGCATCCGTTAATTTCGCGGATTGCTAAAAGATTTTTTTTACAGTAATGGGTTTCTTAGCGGATATCTGAAAATAATCCGTCAATATCATGTATCAATTGTATAAATTTTAAAGCCAATTAATTTAATTAGTATTAATTGTTTAGTAAGAGTTAAAAAGAAATCAGTCACGGACTTAAACACGAGTTTGAGTATAAGTAAGAATTAAGTCACAAACTAATATAATCCAAAAAATTTAATTGGTAAACAATGTTAAATAACAACATTTTGGTAAAGAGCAGTTTATTGACAAAACACGTACATCAAAAAATAAGAAATACTTTAATCTACAAAGTCTTCAAAATCATATTTATTTTGGGGTAATACAATAGTTTACTATAATATTATTGATTACGTTAGTGTTTCGTAGTTTTATTTTTATTATTGTCACGTTGTAGTAGTAGTTAAAGGTGTTGTGGCGGGTTTTCATATAACATTACCGAAGTCCATACGAATAGTGGATAGTTTAGTGAACCTATTTGGGTGTGCACTGTGCAGGATGGTATTAAGTCAGGACCGGGAAAACTATATATAAAGGTCACCGGAAAAAAATCAGAAAATCATATGAATGCGAACCATCTTATGATTGGTCAATTGGCTATTTATTCACATGTTTCCGCTCCAAAAACAGAAAAAGGAAAGATCTTCACTCAAATTTTCTTATTCTTGCGAACCAACACGTGACTTTTATTAATTATTTTTACGGTGACCTTTTTGAAAATTAAATATGGGTTCGAACCAAGAAAACCGGTGACCTTTATTAGTAGTTTTCCCGGTCCTATTAAGTCCCTAATAACGTTATAGTATAGTTCGATCGTGTTCTTTACTAAATGTTATATAATGTAGATCTTTTCCTTTTTTGTAATTTTTCTTATTTCCTAATAAAGTAATATTTTGACTTCGTTAAAAAAAAATAATTGGTAAACGGGTGTATCCGGGTCACGTGATACTCATCCGGATACCCGTCAACTAAAAAAAAAATATCCATTTTTATCGGATATCCTAATCTCTATTTGGTTGATGTCATATTACTCATATAGCGTGAAATTATCGATTATCATTTTATCAATATCATTCGGAATACTTTTATACTTTTGATTTATACGTAAAACAAACCAATTTATAAATACAGTAGTCAAGTAGTCAAGTATTATTAATAAAAAAAAAAATTAAAAATTAGAAATTAACATTACGCAGAAGAGGCAGAATAATTAAAAATAGAATTCTCTTTCATTATAACGAAAAACAAATCTACATAAATAAATAGCTTTTATAATAAAAATAAAAAGATTTTAAAAAATAACGTTATAAACTATTTATACTTTTTTTTTTATGATAAATTTTCTTAAATATTGCAATTTGCAAACTTTGTAATAACCCTTACAGCAAGGAAAAATACGGAAGTATTAAAAGAAATGTAATTCGTGAAATGAATTCAAATTTAAAATTTTATTTACACTTTGTCATATACAAACGAAAATAAGAAAATTTTTTAGGAATTGCTAAACTTTTCATCTCCCATCTTTTCCTATTACATCTTTTCACTTCTCACTATCTCCTTTCTCTTCCCATCATTACTTTTCGTTCATTTTCATTCCTTTTCGTCTCCCATCACGTCCTATTTTTCCTTTTTGTTTTCTATCAATTCCCATTACTCCTTTACTCCCTTTCATCTTTTATTATTTTCATTACTCAATCATTTCCTATTCTTTTTGTTTTCCATTATCTTCTTTCGACTTCCATCCACTATCAATTATTCCTTTTCATCTCCCATTATTCCTCTTTATCTCACCATTATTTACCGTTACTATCATTTTACATTGTACGATTTATGTTCGATTTCACACATAGCAAATGATTTTTTATATGATCTTAAATCACGTCACAACAATTCTTTTTCGTTTTCATTTCTATCACTTCCTATTACTCCTTGTCATCTTCATTTACTTTTCGTTTTCTATCATTTTTCATCTTATTCTCATTTCCTTTTCATCCTTCACTATTCTTTTTCACACTTTGTTTCTCTTATTTTTTTCATTCTCTATTTTTTTTGTCTCACATTTCTTTTTATTGTTATTTCGTAACTTATTTTGTCGTTATTGTTTCTTTTATTTGTATTGCTTCATTAAAAATAAATACAGTGACTTTTTATTTAAATAATGAATGGTTATTAATACCATTGTAAATGTGAGACTTCATAATATTATTTGAATAAATATATTTGCAAAAAAATTTAGTGAAAAAATTTTGTTTAGCCGAGCGAAAAATTTTAAAAAAATCAGATTAAAAATAGCTAATCAGAGAAATAAATTTAAACTTTTTATATTATACATCATGTGATATATTCGAAAAAAAAATCCCAGGCGACAATCACCCAGGCGATGTTTAGCAATTCCCGTTTTATATTTTCCAAAATTCCTGTGCAGACCGTGTATATGTTATGTAATTAGGTCACATGAGAAACAAAAATTAAATGTGAAATCGTTATAAAATCTGAGATTAATGTAATAACAATGGGACGAACTTAGAAATTTTACTCTAGTTTTTCTAGTTTTAAACAACCATAGTTTTAGTTGTTCCATCAGTCATAAAACTCTGTAGCTGTCAAAAATATTTTTTTACAAATTCTGGACCTTGGTCTGGGTTCCTTTGGAATCGTTCTCTTACAGAAAAGAAGTTACCAAAAATTTTATGACGAAAATAATTTTTTGGCAATCAAAATTTTATCAAGGCTATGGAAATGTCACGAATGTCACGTTAAAAAAAGGCCGATCATTTTAAAGAACTGCAAAGATATTTATTAATTTTATTGAAGAAAGCTTTTTTTACATTATCAATTTTATAAAAAAAAATGTTCCTTTAAATCATTATATAATTTATAAACCGAATAAACCACTTTTTGATGTTGTACAAAAAAAATTTGCATGTGGAGACAAAGTCCTCCACAAACTGTAAGTTTTAGTTTCTTTTTAATAATAATTCCATAATATTTTCCATTTGTTGATTAAGTTTATCCATTTGTAGCGCAAGTTTATCCATTTGTAACGCATGTTTATCCATTTGTTGCTTAAGTCCAACATGTTGTTTTGGAAGCTCTTCTTTTGTTTGTTCCATTTGCTTCTCTAGTTTATTTTCTTGTTCTTTCTCCTCACTGTCTTGTTCTTCCTCATTATCTTTTTCTACTCCAATATTTTTCATAATAAATTCCATTTGTTGTTTAAGCTCTTCTTTTGTTTGATCTATTTTGTTTTCTAGTTTATTATTATCATCAGCAAGTACCACTAAATTTCTTAATTCCTCACTGATAAGTGGAGGATAATTAAATACAGTCTGTTCGTTATCAATTGCATTAATTAATTTACGAGC
This sequence comes from Rhizophagus irregularis, assembly GCF_026210795.1. Taxonomy (NCBI): domain Eukaryota; kingdom Fungi; phylum Glomeromycota; class Glomeromycetes; order Glomerales; family Glomeraceae; genus Rhizophagus; species Rhizophagus irregularis. The sequence goes on along the minus strand of NC_089449.1, from coordinate 2,330,418 downwards.
CTCAGTAACAGGTAAATCATAATAACTTAAAATAGTTAATTATGTTAATAAAATGTAAAAAAAAATTTAATATTAACAGATTATATACAGTATAATCAATACTTACATCCAATTTGGAAACCATTTCTTGTTATTACGTTGCCATGGTAACATATAAAATAATTCAATCTCCATAATAATCTTTAAAGAAAATAAAGTGTTAGTTAATAAAATAAATTTGATATAATTATCAATATAAAAAAAGGTTACCTTTGCTTTTTGAAGTAAATATTCTTCTTTTTTGTTATAATCACCAATTGCTAAGTTTAGTAATCCAATAAATAAATTCATAAGATAGATTACTGTAAAAAATGTAAAGGTAACCAATAAAACGGTCATAGTAGGATATTCACGATAAGTAAATGATGATAAAGATCCGGAATCACCTATAATTATATTAAAAGTTATTAAAATATTTTGTTTTTATTTAAAAATTGGTTTATAAATAAAAAGTAAATTATTACCAGTGATAAGTTTATATACTGCTAAAAGAGAAGTGGGGAACCAATTAAACAAATTATCACTACCATCATTAGTAATATTTGATTTTAGCACAATAAAAAATGCTTGAGCATATCCAAGTACTATAAAAAATAAGAGCACTAAAAATGGAAAAACTCTTTTTGCAACACCAATAATTATAGCAAAATAAATTCCAAATGATTCAATCACTCTAAAAAATAATAAAAATTTGAAACTCAATAATATAATAGATATTGCCATAAGCCAAAGTGGTTGACTTTTGTCAATAAGCCAAAAAATGGATGTTATAACGGGTAAAAGATATGCTCCTACATCTATTAATGATTAAACCAAATTAGTTTCATTTAAATGTAAGACAATTAAATAAATGTTTCTTACCAAATAAATTCCATACATTATTAAAATATATTTTATAATTCCATAAAATTCGTCGAATTTCAAAAATTAAAAATGTTGAGCCAAATATAATGGAAATTATAAGAAGTAATTTAAAATAAAAATCAGAGAGTTCTAATGTAGAAGCTAATGAATAACAAACATAGAAAATTGTATAGAATAGCCAAATCAGATAATAGTAAACTCTTCCAAAAGTTTCCCACTTAAAATCTATAATTGCAGCAAAATTCCACCAATTATAAAAATGATTACTATCTATATTACAAAACAGAATAGATTTTGATTTATATAAAAATTCATTCCAGATACTATTACTTTTTGGTATCATCATGATTATTTTTAGTCCTGTGATCATTTTTTTTAGTATTAGTATTAGTATTGTACTTATTTTTGATTTGATATCATGATTTTTTCCAGTCTCACGGTTTTCATGGTCATTATTTTTGGAGTCATGATTCTCATAATCATCATTTTCGGTCTCATGGTTTTCATGATCATTATTTTTGGAGGCATGGCTCTCATAGTCATTATTATTGAAGTCACAGTTCTCAGGATCATTATTTTCGTTCTCATGATCATTATTTTCATTCACATGGTTTTCATGATCATTATTTTTGGAGTCATCTTGGTATACACAAATTTGAGGAAAAGGAACAATAAAACTGACTGTTTGGATTTCTTCCTTTATCCTTAAATGCTGAATTAACCATTTATATATTGATGAAATAGCCTTAAAAACATTTTTATCCATATGTGATTCTTTAATGTAAATATTTGTGTATGAATGAATTGAAGTATTTTTTGAATTTCTAATGTTATTACAAAAAGGAGATAATATAATAGAAGTGTATGAGATATATTTAATTATGTAATCAGGATAATCATCACACAATTTTGGTAAGTTTAAACTAATAAAAGTCATGCTATTTACGGAGTAATTTTGAATTGATTCGATAGTATTATTAATAATTGGTCGAACAACACTATCGCAATTTTCTTTAATTGCTATTTTTAACATTTCAATACCAAATTTTGATGATACTAAATTATCACTTATAACATCTTCGGCTATTGTCTTTCTATGATTCGTATTTTGCCCCATAAAATTTGGTAATGGTATTGAGTCTTTTGAATCATTAAATTCATATTTTAAAATTCTTCCAATAAGTGGCTTGTAGTGCTCATTAACAAAATTAATATCGTAAATACTGTTACGATCTTTTTCGAATTTTTTATAAATATCATTCCAATCATTATTCTTCCAAAAGTATCTATTTTTAAAACCTTTATCTAGTAATGCAAAAATCTCGATTGCTTCCATACTAATTATTATCAAATCCTGGTTATTTAATAGTTTATATGAGAGTATATGAGGAAATGGAATACAACACGAAATGATATCATTATGTTCAAAAGAAATTTCATCATAAATATCATTAGGACGAAGAATATATTCATAAAGATCTCTATTCTTAAGTTTAATCTTATCATCAGGTGATGCAACCTTTTTAATGTCCGCTCGGTCAATGATTTCCTTAAACATACTTTGTATAATATTAAAAACAGATGAAGTATAAATACTATTTCTATATATGACCTCGTTTGATAATTGTTGCAATTTATTTTCATCAGATCCATTTCTGACACAAACATTACCATTATCAATGAAAATTTTTCTGTTTAATTTAGTTATCACACTTGTTTTATTAAAATCATTGGAAATATCAATTTCATCATAAGCTTGATAAGGATCTATGAGTTTATGAACGTTCGAGTAACAATTCATGACTAATCTTTCAGAATTATTTTTCAAAGTTATGAATTCAACCGGTTCCTCACCATCTGCGAATAAATTATAATTAGAATATATGAAAAATCCACAGTAACAAAGAAATATTGTATGTAATGTAAAAGTAATACCCACAATTTTCATATGAAATCAACATTCCATTTTTCATTGAAAATATGAAGCAATAATATGCCAATAACGTTTGATTTGTATTCATTACTACCATACTCGAAAGAGAATTTGCATTTGCAATGTATTGTCTTTCTAAATTCATTTTCAATAAATCAAATTGAAGTATTGTTGTTTTACAACCTTTAACAATTAGAAATAACTTTGTTCGACATATAGTACAACGCAAGTTTTTAACTTGACCATATAAACTTTCAGGAATTTCTATATCATTAATTTGAGAATATTCCCAAAGAACTGTATTTATTGGTCTATCTTTTAAACAGTACTTGTAAATTTTGCGATTTCTTACTGATACTTGAATTAAATCATTAGGAAGGAATCCAATAGCATCATTTGAAAAAAATTGGTAAATGTTTTTTTCACAATCAACGGGCTGTTTTAGTTTAAGAAATCGTTCATTATTAGTACGATCACTATTTAAATCAATCAACCCTATAATTCCAAATAAGTTATTAATTAAACATGAAATTAAATTACTTTGAGTTAAAATAAATACCTACAATGCTTATTATAACCATATAATGACAAGATTTTTTTACTTAGTAAAGTGCCTAAACGTAAGTTCAAGTCTTCGATTTGATCAGCCTTAAAATAAACATCGGGTTGTTGTGGTCCATTGTTTTTAGTGTTAACTGACCATCCAAGAAATGATTTATCTTCTTTACTATAAGTAACAACATAATCATCTGAACTATATACTTCATTATAAGTACTAGTATCATCCATGTATTGAGAAACAAAAATTCGATCAATTGATCTCCTATGTTTTTCAATTTCTTTCCTAGGTTCTTTTATATTATCAAAAATATCATCCTTCGTTTCTGATGGAATTTCTATTGTTAAAGTATTATTTTGAGTTTCAGCTTCTTTTTCATCCATGATATTACGTGAATGAATTTTTATTTACGAAAAATATTTTTTTTTTGTGCCTTTTATAAAAAACTGACGACTATGACGACTGAGTTTATAAATTTATTATTTTATTAAATTTTACCATTTATATTAAGTATAATAAAAATATGCACGACAAGAAAATTTATTGGACAAATTAATATTTGTGTTTTGGTACAAAATTTTGCGCCAGCAGAAAACAATAGAAAATTTTTTTTTTTTTGTGTCTCGTCCTTATTTTATTATGCAGGATAAAATAGGAATTACTAGAATCTGTGCTAATCAATTTTTCTTCTATTACATGTGAAACTTCGAAAAATGTTTTTTTTTGCGCCTTTTATTATAAAAACTGACGAGTTTATAAAATTTATTTATTTTATTAAATTATACCATTTATATTAAGCATAATAAAAATATTCCCGACAAGCAAATTTATCGGACAAAAAAATATATGTAACAGTGTAACAAAAAAAATTGGAATTAAAAAATTGTCCGTAACGCCATGATGATCAATGGTAAATTATAATTAAACCTATAATAATAATTTTTTTTATTTATATTAAAACTTTTTATAACTAATTTAGAATTAATATGTATTTCTTTGCATAAAGTGCAGTAGATAGTTAAAAAAAATTTTTTAATTTATACTTTTCTATTGGTCTTGATAATATTTGAGAAATTTTCAATGACTTTGTATCCATTCTAAATTCATTATATTTCTTCTTCAAAAATCAACACTTGTAGTTAATTTTCTCAAGAAGTAAAAAAGCATTATGATCATGAAAGATGTCAAAATGTAGCCCTGATATTCAAATTTATTATGCATTTTAAATGATAAAAATTGGACTTATTTTGAGCGAACTACACGCATTTTTGTAATTTAAATAATTTTTTGCTTTTTTATTATATACCGAAATGGTATCAAAACAATATTTGAATGTTTTTAATTAAATTCAATATACAAATGCTTTGTAATCTTAATTTATTTTTTTGTTATATTTTTCTGTTCAAAGTAAATATTTACAGCGAAATTTTTCAAAAAATAATGAATCATAATATAGATCTTGATCATAGGTTTATTTATTATTCAATTTATGCAAAGAAAATCAGATTTATTTTACGCATTTTTATTAAATGAATGATATTCCAGTTTTTTTTGTTACACACCGTGTTTTGGTACAAAATTTTGCGCCAGCAGAGAGTACAATAGAAAAAAATTTTTTTTTTTTTCGCACCTTTACATCTATATTAAGTATAATAAAAATAGACAAAAAAGTAAAAATTAATATTTGTGTTTTGGTACAAAATTTTGCACCAGCAGAGAACAATAGAAAAAATTTTTTTTTTTTGTATCTCGTCCTTATTTTATTATGTAGGATAAAATAGGAATTAATTCATGTAACCAAATCTTCTACTACATGTGAAACTTTAATTATTTTATTTATGTTTGAATGCATGATGAAGATTTTAAGATTAACTATCTTGTCTCCCTTTGCTAAAAATGACACTTTTTTAGCATATATTTTTAATGTTTTGGTAGTGTTTCAGAAGTATTTATGTAATTTAAATTGAAATACATTTTATAGCGAAAAACTTCACATCCTTATCGTTAAAAATAATAAAACAAAGAGATAATCATAAACTCCGTAGCCGCGCTCAATTAAGGCAATGTATTACTAGACCTACACTAAAGATGACTTTAGTAAGGCTTTATTTTTGAATTAAAAGAAACTTCATACACTTTGCCAGCTGGTGGGATAGCTTATGACCTCTAACCTCAAGTCAGTTTATACTAAAAAACCCACATTGCTAATAAAAGTATAAAGTAATAATATTTTAATTAAATATTAAAATATTTTTTTTTTTAGTTGTTTTGTCGTTTTGTGATGGTTAAGTATATCAAAAACGTAATCGCAGAATTTTGAGTAAAAGAAAAAAATAAAAAAAATAGTTTATTCGTGATTAAAAATAGTTTAAATAGCTTATATTTAAATTTTAATTTCGCGTTATAACAATTTTCAAAAATAAAAAGTATCGACCCTTTTTAATGTCACGTGTAACTGATAGGCGCAGTTCAATGACGGATAATCTTCTTTTAAAAGCTTAACGTCTTTCCCACCCTCTCCTTTGTTAATTTCTTTTTTCACAACAGTGACGTTAACGAGCTATGAGTATGAACAACTGACAAAAATTAAAGAAATGAACAAAGTTCCCAACGGTTCGAAATTAAGAAAACCGAACATCTCGCAAATGGTGCTCTTGGGTGAGTTTTTTTTTATTTTTTCGATTTTTTTTATTTTTTTTTCGTTTTATATAATAATTTTCTTTTTTTTAATCATTCGGCCTTTAGCCATAATATAGTTGGCAAAACAAGCAACATTTATTATTCATATAAATAAAAAGAAATTATTAATAGAATATGAAGTATTTCAAGTTACTCAAAGGATTTTTTTAATGATATTAAATGGAATATTTTCAAAATATTATATTTATTATCCTTGTAACGCTTGGGAATCGGTAAGAGAGCAAAAAAATGTGTGGGTTTTGGGCTTTTTTAAAAGAATTTTATTAATAAAAAAGTTAACGAACTTTGGAATTTTATTTTTCCATTTTTACCTTAACTTTAGGTAACTCGTTCTTTTAGATAGCTGATACGGTTAGGGATTGGAATCGATAATCGAATCAAAATCGAATCTCATTTGTTAAAGAGAAAATTGAAATTAAGCAAAAAAATTAATTTAGCATTGCATCCAAAATTAAAGTGCATGATTTAAAATATTTTCAAAAAAGAAAAATTGATCGATAATGCCCTTCAAAAACTTAAAAATGACAAAATGATCGGCAATGATCGGCAATGATGTTATCAGTTGGATATTAGTAACGATATATAATTTCTTAATAGATTTTACAATTTTAATTCAGAATTTATATATTTACTGATCATGGAATTAATTATCAAAGCTTAGAATGGATTATCTTTTAAGGAACAAAAAATCGAATCTACAAAGATTCGATAATCGATTCCCATCTCTAGATACGGTACCTCAGATCTTTGAAATGTGGGATTTTGACAAGGAAAGACAATGAAGTTTTTTTTTGACGCGTGGACTTTGGTAATTCTTTTTTTAGTTTAATTTAATGAATGAATGTCGTGATTTTTTAAATTATTTTTAACGAAATTTCAGTTTTTTAGGTGGCTTTTTCGGGGTCTTTAGGTGTGCAGATTACGGTATGTTTTTTATATTCTTAGACTTTATATATTAACGTAACATAACCTATCGATTTCATTTTTATTATTTTTTAGGTAGTCTTTAGCTCTTTAGATGCGGGTTTTAGTAAGATATTTTTTTTTCTAATTATTTACTTTAACGTTAACGAACGAGTACATTACTAACTTTTTTTTCTATTTTTAGACAGCTGGCTCTTCAGTCTCCTTGGATGCCTGCGTAGTATTTTAATAGGTAGACTCGAAAATATTTTTGAATTGTCTCTTTTGGTTCTTTTGGTGAAACGTTTTACTAACATTTCGATTTATTCTTTTTTAGATGACCAGGTACTTGGACGCGTAAATTTTTGGTAGGGAATTCTGAAGACTGATTTATTCAGTTTTTTTTCTTTTATCAAAACGTTATACTAATATTACTAATATTTTGATTTATTCTTTTTAGACAACCAAGTTCTTGGGCGCGTAGATTTTGGTAGGGGATTCTGAAGAGTTTTTTTATTAAATTTTATTCTTTTATCCTAACGTTCTGATTTATTCTTTTTTTTAGGCAGGCGGGTTCTTGGATGTGTAAATTTCGGTAGGAGAGGTATTTTTTTTATATTCTTAAACCTTTTTATTTTAACGTAACATTAACTTAACGACTTCATTTTTTTGTTACTTTTTAGATGGGTTTTCAGCTCTTTGGATGCAGGTTTCGGTAAGATATTTTTTTTAAATTCTCTTCTTTGACGTTAACAAATGGCTACTATCTTTTTTTTTCCTTTTATAGATGGCTTGCTCTTCGATCGGTTTCCATGGATATATATCTTTGGACGCGAATTTTGCAAGTTTTTCTTTAATTTTTCTTTTAACAAACAAATGATCACTAATATTCATCATATTTCTTTTTTCAGATGGTTGGTTCTTCAACTTCTCGGACGTGTAAAAACTTGGTAAGATGCTTACTTTTTTTAATTCTTTAACAAAACATTTTACTAACGTTTATTTTACTCTATTTTAGGCTGCCAGGCTTCGTATTTATTGCGAGAGTATAGTACGTATAGATATATTAATGGAAATATGGCCACTCAGTTTCTTGGGGTATTTGGACATACAAGATTTTGAACAGTTGAGGCGTCAACATTAAGTATGGGAACCACAAAAAAAAATTTTTTTTTAATTATTTTAACGAAACGTTTATTGACATTTTATTTTCTTCTATTTTTTTAGATGATGCGTGAAATTTCAGTGAAGTGTTAGCCTTTTTACTAGTATCTTTTTTAATTTCTTTTTAACGGAACGTGCTAATGTTTTATTTTTTCTTTTTTAGAGGGCTAGTACTTCGGATCTTCAGAAGCGTGGATTTTTGGTAAAGTTGAAGCTTTTTTCCAGTAACCAGATTTAACAAAATATTTTCTAACATTTTGTTTCATTTTTTTAGATGAACTAAAGTGTAGTAGATTTTCAGTTGGAAATAACTACTATCACGTTCACCTGAATGGTATTTGCTTTTCATCATCATGTTCACCTAGATGGCGTTCAAGATCTCATTCGCCTACATCCCATTCACAAAGAGAGAGAGAACGTGCAGACAAATGGTCGGCTAATCAGTTTTGTATTAGATGATGGACTGAAACCAAATTTTGGATTATGCAACAGACACAAGGTATTAGGTTAAAAATTTTAAACCACCTTTAGATGTTTCTTTGACAAAATTACAGTACTATATTAACATTTTGTTTTTTATCTTTTTTTAGACGATTCCCTTAAATATCCTTGAATGTGTTCCGGCACCACTAGTCCAAGATGAAACTGTAGACGAATCCATCTTGGTTTCTAATCCCGGCTTTTCAGATTTTGGATGCGTAAATTTTGGTAAGGGACGGAATATATTTTTTAATATTATTTTAATGAAACGATCACTAACATTATAACATATCGTTTTTTTTGTAGACCAGTTCTTGGAGTATTTGGACGTGAAAAATTTGGTAATATAATTATATAATATAATAATAAGTTAATAATATTATGTAAAGATTGCACGATTAATAAAATATTAATTAAAAACTACAAAATCGTTACAAAATTATTGCATGATTATTCAGACTAATTAAAAAAATAATACAAAATCATTATAAAACTATTGCTTAAATAATTCAAATCCATTTTAAAATGTATTACAAAACCATAAAAAAATAATTACGAGCATGTTGAGATGAAATTATAAGCCTAGATAACATGGTTGTAATACATTACAAAATATTTTTGTAGGGTTTTTGTAAGGCTTTAGAAATACTACAAATATATGTCAAAAAAAGTATCATTTTTAATAAAGGCGGTAATACTTGAGAGAGCGTCTGATGATGATAATATTTAAGAAGATAATAAAACCTTTAAAGATACCAACATTGAAGGGCTTTCTCATCATTAATTTTTCATTTATTATTTTGATTTTTTTTACATCTTCTCTTAATATACTTTTATAATGAATATACAACTAAATAATAATAATTTTAATTCTCCCCCTTTATTTATACATTTCTTTCGTATTGCTACTTTAAATATTCAAGATATAAATTATACATTAAAACAAAAACAAGTTATAGAAATGCTCAAATTAAACCACATTTCTATTCTAGGCCTATCCAAAACTAAAATCAACAAATCTCAGTCTAAGGTTGTTTACAACTATTTACCTAATTATACTACTTATTTTGACAATGATTCAGCTTTTCCAATAGGATTGGGTGTTGAGTGTTGACATAATCATTTCTAATGATTATAATAAATATATTCACAAATACAATGGTTACGAAGGTTATGTCTATTACATGAATCTTTTTATGAAAATTAAAGATTATACAAATTTATCTTCATGCTTCCATCATCAATAATAGAAAAGATATTGAAGACATTCATTAATATATTTTTGACTTATTGGAATCTGCTCATAACAAGAATTACCACATAATAATTATAGGCGATTTTAATATTTCTTATAAAAAATACAAACAAAACTACAGACATATCCATTAGTCTCATAATATTCTACATCAAATCAAGCATAATTTTAACATAAAAGATGGTTATAAGCTATATCATTAAGTGAATAATGCTTACATATTTCCCCAATTATATTTCAATTCTTTCTACCTGAATAGATTTCATTTGGATCTCATGCTTCTTAATTATAGAATTAATTTTAAGTAGACTCTTTACACCGCAATTCTTCAACACTGATTATTATTACGCTCTATATATGAGTTTTTTACCCTTAAATATCTTCGAGAAAAACTCAGAAACTGCTCTATATCAACATAAAATCAAGAAAAGAATCTATGATTATGATTCCATAGATGACAAGAAATGTCCATATAGTGAATTGAAATCTTGATAGTGATCGGGATCTAAATTACATATGCATCCTTTAACAATATCACTACACCTATGCCTTCTGACAAGGCTTAACTTATTAATCATTAATAAAGGGAAGGGTATATGGGTAAGTGTAAAGAATTAATGTGCTAATAATAGCGTAAAAATACAATATGCTAAATCTAAACAAGGTGTTAGTATTATCGAACGTGATCACTTAATTGCAGGATAACACTTTTTTCTTATGCAAGATGCTGTTGAAACCAGACCACTCCTGAAGAGCAATGTAGAACTTGAGTTAAATATCTTCATGTAAAAGATGAAAAATTCAATAATTCGATCACAAGATTAATAGGTATGACATCTGCAGAAGCAATAGAAAAGAAGAAAGTTTACGCTAAATCTTCTTGTAGATATGATAGACCTATTGGATATGATGAACCACATTTTATCCTACAATGATAATGTCCGTTACCTTCTTGAATATGGTGAACTTGAAGGCAGACCTAAATGGAGAGATACGGATCTGAACTGGAGTCCTGAAGTTTACAATATTGGAGAAGTTCGTGTACAAAAAATCAGCCATTCCTTTATAAGTTACTTGGTGGACCTGAGCGTAGATTTGTTAGGGAAGAGCTCTTATGGTGTTGAACTACCTCCTAAGAGCATCCTTCTTCAGTAATCTTCTTATCAGTAATTTAAATAACAGATATAGTATTCTCAATTTTTCGATTGATTCTTTATTTATACGTGAGCAATGAATAATTGCTAATTTTCTAAACTAGGACATAGAATCGGATTTTAAATAAATATTGCGGTTTATTTGATATGATCTTATTATTTCTAAGGACTTTAGATTTTTGCAAACGAGTAATGATTTTATGTAATTTCCGCAATAAATAAATATCAGGTGTTTTAAATTTGCGGTCTATTGCTATTTTCCACTAAATTTGATGAATGTTACAATATTACATGATAATTGTCTAACTTTTGCGTTAAATTTAACTCCTATTACACTATTTAACATTATTTATTCCATAATATTGATATACATTTGCATTCCTGGATATATCTTGTCACAATAATCTATCACTAGCGAAATTATTCCATTAGGCAGGACAACTTCCTTTTCTATTTTTATCGTTTAACGAGAAAATTAGTATCTATTTTTTCTGTATTACTCCAACTAAATTAACACTAATTATATGTATAATTGCGTTTTATATTAACTTTTTGGGGTCTAATTATTTCGGTTATTATTTTGCGACCAAGGGCTAAAATGAATGGCTTCATACGACGATGAGAACCAACTTTACCATTTTTTCGTGGATTTTCACATAAAATACCGCACAATGATACTAATAAATGTTTCCTTTTCGATGTTTTATTAAAATAAGAATTTTTCATTTATTAGTTTCCTCTAGTCCATTTTTCCTTGCGATTTCTATATCATAATGCATATAGATTCCTCTTGATTGTACCTAAAGAATTCAGAACATTGAGCTGCACTTTTTTTAGGTAATCCTTCGGTATATTCCATATTACAAATTATTATTAAGATTTGTAATTATTTTGAACTTACCGGCCATTGTACACCTTTTTGTAGTAAAAGTGAAGGATAAAACTCATTAACATCAAATTATATCGCTTTACCTTCATATTTCTCAGCCAAAATTAATGATCCAATAAAAGCTTTAGAAATCCAAAGCTCTTCGCTACTAGTTAAGGGCCACTTGCTTTTAATAGACCTTTTGTAACATTCTGAAATAAACGCAATAAAGTAGCTGCATAAGTACCAATCTTGCGCATATCAATAAGACCATTACTTTCAAAAGAAATTGCAATAGACTCATTTGTATACTTTTATGAGCTTCTTCAGTATGTTATACTATCGAAATTCAACTTCATTGCTTTTTGATTGCTCTCTATAAAATACCATCTAGTAGAAGTGACTCGGGATGTGGAATTATATCATCCGAATGTGTATTACTGCCCTAAGAAGGAAGGAAATTGCCAAAGAGATCGCCAAGCGTGCCAAAGATAGAACCAAATAAACTGCTCATTTTTTTTTCATCCTATAACCGACTGTACTATATATTCAATTGCAAAAATTAATCGCAAAATTTTAATTAATTCACTAATAATCTTTTCTCATGCCAAAGTCTTAACAATTCTCTTTGCTGACCGCATGGAATGCATAGTTGTGTACATTCCCACAAATCAAGCAGGCTTAGTACCTTACTTTTCAACTACTAAAATTGAACATTAACTCAGCCATAAATACGAAATATTTCAAACTTATCAGTAATATTAGCCACCAAAAAAATGAGAGTTTTGCGAAATTTTACTTTAAACAGCAATCTTTAATATAATTTGCATCATTTTGATTTACCACCAGTACAAAATACAAATCGTAGTTGGATTAGTAGCAAGATTTTCATTTATTTGTTCATCTTTTAGAGTTATCATCAGAAGCGATAATAATCTTTAATTTATCTTAAATAAACTCCTCTTTAAAGTGAGGCAACCTATTCCTACACTAAATTCTGGCGTTATCTAAACATTTCATAAATTTAAACATGCTGATTATAGTTTAACGCATAAATCACGTGATTTTCTATAAACGAGTTTATAAGTAAATATTAATTTTTTTTTTTTAAAGAATTGTTGACTTGTTAGATATTAATCAATTAATCTTTACCGGTACCATCTACTAGATCAAAAATATCATAATGATAACTAACCGTAAGAACCGATATTTTGTCTAACAAATAATATATTTTTCAAATGTCTCTGATATAATTTCATGAACTTAATTTATGATTTGTACTTTTGTGGTAATGTTTTTGCAAGGTGTTGTATGAAACAGATAAAAACTTTATGACTCCAATCCTCATAAATTTATGTAGATTTAACATAATTATTATTTTGATCGGTTATATCATATTACCATATAGTAGCATAATAATTATTGTTGGATTATAATAGTCTAATGGTGATATATAAATAATATATAAATATGCAGTACATATATAAAATTAGAACAAATATATGCATACATTTTTTTTATAAAAAATGCTGTAGAATGCCAATATATAATCAGCAAGCTAGTTTAGAAAATATCAAGTCCTTGTTTCAAGTTACAGAATATATAAGGGACTTTTATATTCCAAGTATTTGAGGCAATCACCCAAGGTTATCCCAGTGATTTTTTTATATGCTCTAACTCGGCATAATAGCCTTTATTATATAGTCTCCTAGAAAGATAGAAATAGACAAAAGATTCTCTTATACGATATAATCATTGTTAGGAATGGTAATCCAAAATTAATAAGAATGTAAAATAAATGCATATATGGCCTATTGAGTAGCTTTTATATAATTCTAATCTTAACTTTCTTCATACTTTATAGCTCTCTTCAAATCTTTGTGGGACAATAATATATCTTATTAATATTGTTTTAATTGTTTATCAAATAATATTATCTAAATGTTATTTATTTATTTGTTGATTATTTATAAAATTTTTAAATTTAACACTCTCAAATACTTCCGATAACAATTAAGAATCCGCGTTTTATCGTTTATTTATGAATTCTTTCACAGTTTCTATATTCTATTTCTATTTCTATTTCTATTTAATTATTTCAAACTTGTTAGCAACTACTGTATCTCTTGTAACTTAGAATTTGACAATTTGACATCGCAGTCATCGCTTCAACAATGAGTAAGAAATTCCTTCATAATTTTAATATGATTGTTACCATCCTCTTTCCGAGATGTGATTCTCTCTAAAAAATTAGCGCGACTGTTAATAAGTGAGTGCAATCACTTTAAATAATGTAATCATCAATGGTATTTTCATAATTTCTTCTCGTTGATTGAGAATTTATTCAATTTGTTCCACAAATTAAGTTGTTAATTTAGCTAGTGTTCACACTCTATTTAAAATTTAATTTAAACAAATAAAGAAATATTGAATAATTAATCATATAGATCATAGATCAATAAATCCGGAACTAATATAACCTCTTATGTACGTGATATCCAACATGTTAACTTAAATAAATGATCTGAAGATCAATTGAAGGTTTTTTTTTCACCGCCTTTAAAGAATTGAGATTATTGTACGTAATCTCATGTTCGAAAAAAATAACGATGGGCTTTAATACTGCTTTAATATAATTTTATTTACATCCTTAAAGTTATTTTTTTTTCACTTATTAATTAATAAAAATAGAACTAGAAATATTAGAAAATTACAACACTATGGTCATTTAAATAATAAAGGAATACACTTAGAAAATAAAAATTTATGTATATATATATATATATCGATATATGTATATAAAGAGAATTTCATAACTTTATTACACCCGTTCGCATTTAATCTGATAATCAACACATTTTGGCTGATCTAACAACTTATTTTTTAAAAAAATTGACCAATTTAAAAGTTACTTAATAAGTTCAATACACCACTATGATTTTTTTTTTTAAAAAAATAATTAAATTATTAGAATAAAAATCAAATTATTATTATACATAAATTTTTATAATCATTCTCATTTTACCTCATAATTTGGCTCTTCGCTATCTTCAATATATTCACTAGAGACAACTTCTTGAAATGTTTCGTTACCAACTTTAAATGTGGCTTCATGACTAAGTAAATAATATTCTTCTATATCGGAATAAACAATATTGATGATGTCTTGTGATTCGACAAATGAATTGATTTCTTTTGATTTTAAATTTTGAAAGTACCAATAAAAACTAGTACTTTTATTAATAGTATCACAATATGCTGTAATTTTAAAATGATTTAATTAGATTAATAATATCTAATATATATATATATACAAAATAGTATTATTATTAATTATTATGATTACCATTAGTAGAAGTATCAAAGAGAGCTTTATTTGTTTCTTCATTTATCAAACCAATTCTATAATCTCCATATTCGACTATATCACCATTTTTTTTACATCCCATAGATGTAATAATCCATGTCGAATCTGATGTCGGTAAAGATTTGCCCGCAAATACCTTTAGAAAAAAAAAGTAATAAAATAATTAAAATAATTTAAAATCATGAAAAAAAAATAGGGACAAAATTATTACGTACTATTTGTTTTTGTGATTTTTCATAACTTTTATTTATGCTCGTTAAATATTTCCCGGTAGCAACGTGTCTTAAAGCAACGCGAGATCCATATTTTATCAACGTTTGTTTAAAAACAATATCTTCAAAGTTTTTTATCAATTCATTTGTTGAATCGATATTTTCTACTCGATTAACAAATTCCTTTTGTAAATATCGACTTTCTTTTAAAGTTTTACATAAATATCTCTTCATTTCATTAATTTCTTTATATATTTCCGCATTATAACAATATGTAAGAAATTCTTTCATAAATTTAATGTGATCACCACCATCGTTTTCTGAAATATATTTCATAGAAGATAATTTTCTCTTAGCATCATCTTTAGATATTATAAAAAATATATCTTGCTTTAAAGCTTTTATTAATTCATCAATGGTATTTATATTATGTGAAATATTAATTTTAGGATCAATTACTAATTTACATATTTTCAATATTTCTTGGTCAGTTGTAATTTGTCTTAAATAACAAAACAGTTGAATTTGTTTAATCCATTCTTCTGGGTGAATTGTTCCATCATATTTTGGTGGTTCCATGGTAAAAAGATAAGTTTTTTTTTTAAAAAAAAAAAGGAAAACGAAGAAGAAAATTAAAGTAAATTAATTTATAAAAATCATTTTTAAAAATGTAGATCAAAAAAATATATCATCATATGATTTGTCAATATATGTAAAGAGTAACGTGATCAAAGTTACGCTTCCCGCAGAAGATACAACAGATACTTCGCATACTCACTAGTCTATCTATAGTGATTTCCACGCAATTTTTATAATAAAACACGAAGTTTTTAAAGTTAATCGGCTAGTTGCGAATAATAAAGAATAAGGAAAATGGGAAAATCATTATAAGTCCGGAACAAAAATTATTACTATTTAAATAACAATCCCTAAAACTTTAAAACTTGTAAAACATGTGAAACGTTTAATATTTTTTTTTTTAGAAATCGAACGGGTGAAACTTAATAATTTATAGTTCGATCTCATGAGATATGACGTTTAAAAAATTATTTATGATCAGATATAACGTGGCGGAAATCATCATGTCTAACCGGCTCCTAAAAATATAATGCTTTATTATTAAATAAAAAATGTTGTGAAATGAAATATGAGTGGATATTAGCTATAAATAATTTAGAAAAAGTTTATTCAAAATTGACAATTAACGATCAACAATGTCAATTCTTTCTCGACTATGAAAAATGACAAATTAAGAATTTCTGAAATTGGTTCTAAAGTTCTTAATCTAGACTTTTCCTTTGGTAATCACGTGACTTCAATTAGGCTGTGGAGGCGTTAATATTCGGTCGGTATATCTGATCTCAACCGTTTTGTTTTTTTCTTTGACGGCTTCTATAGAAATTTCTCTTAAATTAACTATAATAGTCAAGTAATAATAATATTTCTGATACAAATTCCCTAAAAAGAATTTTATTTTTCTCACGATCCAGTGATAATTCGACAAGTATCTCTCGTGCATATACTTCAACCAACAGATAAACCGAATTATCTCTCATGCATATACTTTAACCAACGGATAAAACGAATTTAGAATTTACATTAGAATTTACAGTTCAATAAGATTCGAAGTTTCGAACGAATTTTTATTGGTCATGTTCGTATTACGTACAGTGATGTCATAAAAATGTACACCAAAAAAGTTGTTATTGAACGAAAGTTTTTGATTGAAAAAGACTAAAAATAAAAAAAAAACACAGTATTCAGTGGTTTAATTCAAATTAAAGAGTAAATTTTTTTTAAAAAAAATCTACGGTTAAAAAAGAATCTCCGGAAAATTAATTTCTAATTTTACAATACATCGGATAAAACTTACAGAAAGAAGAAATTAAAATGTATATAAAAGAATATATATATATATATTTATATATAATTAATAAAAAAAAAAAATTCAAAATTCAATAAACTAATCTAATTTTTCCCAATTTTTTCCCCCTTATTTCTTTTCTTGATTCATAAACCAACTTTTCTTTTTATAAAACTACACAACAACAATCACTCGTAGATTCATCAACATTACGAAGAGCCGCTCTTACAGCATGTTCAAAAACGTTATTAACACCATCGTTAAATTTAGCAGAACACTCCAAATGAACAGCTCCAATTTTATCAGCAACTCGTTTTCCTTCTTGAATAGTTACAAGTCTACGTGATCCATTATTCACATTTTGATCATTTCTTAAATCTGTTTTGTTTCCAACTAGAATAATTGGTAAATTTGGACAAAATGATTTCACTTCTGGATACCATTTTTCTTCTATGTTTTCTAAAGAATCGATAGAGTCGATAGAATAACAAATTAAAATTACATGAGCATCAGGATAAGAAAGTGGTCTTAAACGATCATAATCCTCTTGACCCGCTGTATCCCATAATGCTAACTCAACATTTCTTCCATCCACTGTTATATTTTTAACATAATTTTCAAATACTGTTGGTACATAAATATCTGGAAATGTGCCCTTTGAAAATACGATTAAAAGACATGTCTTCCCGCACGCACCATCACCAACTATTACAAGTTTTCGATGAAGTTCAGACATTGTATATTTATATGTGTGAATGAAAGAAAAATATTAAAGAAAAAAAATCCAGTTGAAAAAAAAGGGGAATTTTTATTTTATAAATTAGCCACAAACCTGCCCACAGTATTGTACATGAGTACAAACTGTTTTTGTACTCGTAATGAGTTACATTGATTGACCAATCAACCCAACAAACTAGGCCCAAAAAAAAAAGAGGATGTTGGATATTAACTAACAAAAAAGGCAAATAAATAATACATTTTTCATGTTATCTAATACTAGTATTTTAAGTAAAAATAACTTTATTCATTCAATTGACCGCCGGGATTACAACAGATAAGAAGACGATAAGACGATCGCTTCCCCATACAATTTTCAATCGGACTTAAAATTCCGATTGTGTGATTTACATGTGTTCATTTGTTTCTATCCAAGAAATAACACATTTTTAATTTAAAATTATTAATTAATTAAAAAAATTTATTTGCGTTTCGAAACTTTTCTATAAATAAAAAATGATAATCTTATTTTTTTATTAGCTCTTTTCTAAAAAAGTTAGTATTTTATGTTATATTTCAATCTTTGGTTTTCATTATTAAAAAAACCCAGCGAACATAAATTGTGGAACTATGAGCGTCAAGTCTTACCTAAATTTGTTTGTTTGTTTTTATTGTCGTTATGCGGTATTTATTATTTATAATTATTATTGGATCAACTTTAGTATTTAGTAATCCCGCATTTCCGTTAGTTTACTAAGTAAAGAGATTCTTTAGTAATCCCGCATTTCCGCTAGTTTACAAGGTAGGGATTTAGGGGTAAAATTAAAAATTATATTTATTTGTCAAAATAGTAATAATTAGTTTTAATATTAAGTATTTAATCGGTAATTTACAAGTTAAGTTTTATAGTAGACTTTTCCAAATGATTTAATTGTGATGTATTAGTATTACATCCTTAAATTGAACTAATAATAAAAAGTATATATTGAAGAAACAAATATTTCTATTCTATTCAATCTAAAAAAAATTAACATGCTAATATAATTGTCGTTTGATGCTTCTTTATGATCTAACTTAATCATTCTCAGCTTCGCTACTTTCTTCCTCTTCATTACTATCATTACTATCATCGCTAGTTTCATAGAAAACTTGATTGTTCTCATATTCTTTTAAATCATTATGGGATTTAAATTCATAATCATATAATCGACATTGATCGAATTCTGGAATATAATTTAAAATAGCATTAACTACTCTACATGAATAAAAATCAAAATCAAGGTTTCGAAGATTAACATTAGCTGTTTGGATCAATCCAATTATAAAGTCATCTGGAAAATAATTATAATCATGTTTATAAAAAAATATAATCTCCTTTAACAAAGGAAATGATCTTGATAAAGAATTAAACCTTTCCTTTTCTAATCCAATGCAACGTTCCAATACAAGCCTTTCCAATTTTTTGCAAGTTACAAGTGACTTCAATGCATCATCACTTATAGTATCGAAATTACAAGTATTCATTGTAAGATTAATAAGTGAATCTTTTTGACTGGAAAGAGATTCTAAAACTGATCCAACTAAGTATTTTTCACTGAATAAAACAGATAAATTTTTCAGCGAATTTTGTGCTCGGATTATGGTTGCAAGTGAATTGGCAGATTCCAATGTTGTAACACTAGTTATGATAGTAATTAAATTTTTACAAATAGTAAACAATCCAGAATAAAACTTAGAATAATCTCCGCCAAAAGTAATGACAACGCGTAAATATTTTAAACATTTGTTCGCATTAGTCATGTACGGAATCAAATTGATATCATCTACAATAACAGCATAATCAATACTGTATGGATATACTGATCGTATATATTCGATAAGACTACTTCGTCTTAATATTAATGAGCTTATCTCATGAAATATAAATCCAGTTTTTTTGAACTTCCCGATTAGTTCTTCTTCATCAAACTGATTATTAGTAATAAGATAATTTCGGATTCCATCATACATCTTATCCAATTGAAGAGATCTAATAAAGCATGCATAATCAAAAGTCGTCGTCTGAAAAGGCGGTGATTTTGATAAATCAATTTCTTTATTAGTCAATAATGATCTCGATTCTTCATCTAAAAGTGATAAGAGGATTTTGACAAGTTTATCAGGGAAGTCAGTCGATCCAAAAGGGTCTTCCCATATTATAGGAACAATTATTCTACACCATTTTCGATTAACAAGTGCTGCAGATAATTCATGTTTTGATGCATGAAAATCGTCTTTAAATTTTCTAAAGACCTGTTCCAATACTTCAGTTGAAAGTCGATTCATTATAACAATAGTCGGTTAGCTAAAAAATATAAATTTATGTTAATAGACTTATCACGTGTTGATTTAAATATAGGAGTGGAGTTTTTATTATTTAATTACTTACAATTGTATACTGTACTTATTATTTACATAAATTAGAAACTGGAGAAGACAATTGTAGATTATGCGAAAAATCTCGAAAATCTGGGTACTATTAGCTATAAAAAAAATATATAGTTACACAATTTCTTTAGAACCAATAATATTTCTACGATAACTAAACTATTTAGTTTTACAGTCTCTATAAAATATGCATTATGTTTCTATCCTCGAATCTAAATACATTCGAACTTCCAAGAAGGAACTGCAAAAAGACTAAACCAAAGCGTAAACATGAAAATAACGCACGTTATGTGTGCTGGAAACTTTGCCGATTTTGCTGAATTTCTGAAAGGAAATATAATGAAGTAATATAGGTACTCTACTATAACAAAATAATTAATTCTTAATAAGCATTTATAATATCTGATATTATACGAAATTCCACGAATATAAATACCTTTCCTTTCTCGCTCGGTTTCGCGCCTACATCCTATTCTACCTCAACTTGAGAAAGAGATCGGGAATTTTTAGATATCGGATCAACATGGACAAAAAGTCAAAGCATAATATTGTTTAGATGATGCCAATTTATGGATACCCAAAAACAAACATTCATTTGTGGAGGCGTAACAGATTGCTAATTCCGTGATTTAAATATTTTGACTCTTATCGAGCAAAAGTGTTTTTGTGATGATAAAAGATCGATGCAATTCTTACTAATAGTTAGATCCATTGCATGGAAGAAAGCCTGAAAGCCTGCTTCTGAATCGGCTACATCGCTCCTTTCAATAGAGGCGGATGTTATGATGATATCTTTATGAGACAAGATTGGTATCATCCGAGAGAATAGTATGGCTTAGTTTGTTGTGTCACGTAGAAATTGCAAAAAATTGGAGCTAAATTTTATAATTCAAATTCATATCATATTACAATTAATGATTAAAAATAATTTAATTACATAATAAATAATAATAATAAATTACAAATATTAAAAATATTAAAAATATTAAATGTCAAAATTATTAAATATCAAATATTCAATTATACAAATAACTTGTTGTTATTTATACAAAGTCGTTAATTTAATTTAATCTTTTCTCTCATAACAACCCAAGATTTATGATCATCATTAGCATCTTCTGGTATTTCAATAATATTGCCAGATTTATTCACATCATCAATTTCCCAACCTCTTACTTCAACTTTAATATCATTACTATGAACCTGTTCCCAACTATATACCATTAATGTAATTTTATTTTCTTCATTAAATTTTAATAAACCGTCCATTAAATAATAATTATGTTGCGAAAAATCACCATTTCCGTAGTATCTTCCAATTAAGGTATCATTTAAAAATATAAATGAAGTAAAAGCTCCGAATAGGACCAACCTTAATGGAGAATTTATAATTTCTTTATATTTTGGATCAACAGGATGTTTAAATTTAAAACTCCACCACTTAACCCCTTCATCTGGCATTACCCCATAATCACTTATACTACTACTTTCAATCCACCCTGTATTCTTATGTTCATCTGGAAATCCACTCGTAATAAATGGTATTTCCAATTTTCTAACATCAACTCCACAAATTTCCCATTTAACCTTTGATAAACCAGAAATTTTTGCTGAAATTAATCCCCTTGGATTTCTTGCATCATTAAACACGACAGATTGTCGGCTAATTCCAAGATTATCAACTAATATAATTATAATATTATCTTCCTCATTAACATTAACGAATTTTGTAATATCATATTTTTTATCTCCTAAACTTGCAAATAATTCAGGTCCCATTTTCACTCCTGGAAAGAATAAATTTTTACTAAAAGTCATATGACCTCCAGCAAATTTTCCATTAACAAATATGGTACACCTATGTCGCATATTAACGTTTAATTGTATTTTCCTGTTTTTTTTCATGGATGGAAATTTTGCTCGATATAAAACGTGACCTGATGCATAATGATTTTCAGCAGCTCCGCCATTCTTTAAATCAATTTCTCGCCATTCTAAATCCGAAAAATTTGTGATACGTGTACTCCAATTAAATAATTCTGGTGTTGTATGGACAGCTGAAGGTTTATTAAGTTGTTTCTTATAAATAAATGGAAGAGAATAGAAAGAATTCGAATCTACACGAGTATGATCAGATAGTTGTCGTAAGGACAATATTGTGATTTCCTTTTCAACTTCTCCATATTCTGTCTCAATGGTGTTATTTTCTAGATCAAAATAAACATTCTGTGTCCCCCAACTAACTATTAAAGGTGAATGAGAAAGATTAAATGCTCGATTATGTGCTTGAGCCCAATGAGGTTCATCAAAAACTGCATGAAGTGTACCAAGCGAATCATTATCTAGAGCTAATATAATAAGTTCTTTTGAATCTTCCGCATGCCTGATCCTTGCAAATCCAATTCCATCATTAAATGAAACAATATTAATAGAATCACCAATATTTCTTACTGATGAACGAAGATTTCCATCTACGTTGATTTCGCCCTCAAATGCAAATTCTCCACCATCATTAACTGGAATTATCCATATCTCTCTTCCCGGATCACTTCCACTTGGTGGATGTAAAATCCTCAAATGAATAGGTATTGAAGAAAAAATAAGTTTCAATCCTGTTGATGTTACATAATTACCTAAAGCAATGAAGGAACTCTTATATGGTAAATAACATTGCATGCCAAATAACACTTTTTTTCCTTGAGCTCCAATATAATTAACAAAAAGTTCGAATTTTGGACTCTCTGTCTTAGAAAAATTTCGAAGAAAAGTAAACACAACAGCATTACTTTCTTCACCTGAATCTACCACAGCTCGTCTTTGTAAATTGAAAACATTCTTGATTGATGCTCTAATGTTTGGATTTTTAACGCGTACAGTTTTTGCAAAGACGTCCGAAAAACTTCTTGCAAAGAATAGCCCAAGACGCAAATTTCTTAGCCGAGCTGATATATAACCAGATTCCCGTATACATGCGGAGTAATCATATGAAGTAGTTCCGTCACTAAATACAAAATTGGATAAGCAACTCGTAATAAAATTTTTTTTAAAAAATTGCAAATTAAAAAAAATTCTAAATATACATGTCACCCAATGTTCCCCAATTAGTCCCACCATAGACCATGTAAAATGAAAGCATGGTGCATCCTTGTGCTAAAACTGAATCATAAACGATTCGAGTAAATCTATCTCCATAAAAATTATAAATATCATCAAACGTATGTTTTGACTTATATGATGTATACCATCCACCTTGCAATTCTGGAATGAATATGGGTGACTAAATACAATAGACAGGTAAGTATTAATTCTGGTCTTTTTTATGAAATTATTAAATAAATAAACCAAATTTACTTTTGCTGCATCATGGCCAAAGCTTCGCACTTCTTTTTCAAGATGATCTAATGCATTTACCATATCTTTAGGATCCCAAGGTTTCCATTTTTTGGGATCCTGTTCTGAACAAAAGTCAAATGGAGCTGGAGAGTCTGACGGCGCGAATACTTGTAAATGGAAAAGAACAAATTATTATTTTTTTTTAATTTATATATTAAACATGTATGTATATATTGTATAATATTTTATTTCTTATCACTTACTAAAATATTTATCAAATCCATATAAATCTAATCCGAATGATCTTCGATTAAAGAAATTAGTTGATGGCTTAGCATCATATTCAGGTTTTGCAATAAAAGAACCTGATTCATCGGGATCATTTGTAAAAAGGGGAACTGTAATTCCACAATCCCTTGCTACTTTACAAAGAAAACGCATTTCATCATGTAAGCCAAATGGAATCTTTCGTGCTTTTTCAAATAATTCATTTTCGATTTGAAGTGCAATAACACATCCATTAGATTTTTCAGTAATTTGGTGACGCGCTAAGATTGGTAAAATATTCTCAAACCATTCTTTTTCATATTCCGCAAAAGTTTTATCGTACTCTTTAAATCCTGTGAATTTAATATGACGTATTCTATGTTTTTCAGCAGCTAACCACAATGGAAATCCTCCCACTTGAGTTTCAGCACAAATATAAGGACCTGGTGCTGCTAGAACATAAAGTCCCAATTTTTCGCAAAGATTCAACAAATGATTAACATCTCTATTGCCATCAAACTTATAAATTCCCTGATCAGGATTATGAAATCCCCAATGGAAATAAATTCTAATACAGTTAAATCCTCCTGCTCGATACTTTTTTAGCACACTTTCCCATCTTGATTGATCAGGAAGTCGCCAATAATGAAATTCTCCACTAAATATTAATGTTGGATTTTTATGAATGTATAAACAATGTTTATCCCAATCAAGAATATGTCCATATTTATTACGATTATATGCACATTCAGTTGTTGTTATAGGCAAAGTTCCTTTACGGCTTTGTAAAAGCCAAACATAAAAAGCCACGAAACCAGTTGGAATAGCTAAAGCAGTTACAGTTACAGCTATAACTTCTGCAATCATGATTAAAAAAAAAAAAAAAATTCATGCATGCATTATATTTATTAGCTATTAAGGCATTGATCTTTTCCATTATTTTCTCCATTATATAATCATATGACCCACAAAATAAAAGTGATAAGGTACAAAGTCGATCGGCACTTTTTACGCCCATCAAACAATTATCTGATAAACAATTCCAATTTAACATTAGTTGATATATAATGGGAAGATAACGATTATTAAAAGTTGGTACAAAAATTAATTTTTTTTTTAAAAACTGTACGTCCTCCTAGACCAGAGCGTTGACTTTGATATTGGTAACATTATATGCATATTTACTCACTTTGTGTTAAAAAATAGTAAATAAACAATTATTTATTGCATAATAGCTATAATAACTAATGGTGTTTGTCACAGTAATCACACAAAATATCTACCTAACACACAAGAATTAATATTTTTTCCGAAATATATTCATTATTTGGCCAAAATTAATAGTAATGCTGGTCAAACTCAGTAAGATATGTAATTGTTGTTACATATTATGTTAAATTACGTACACTCATTTAAACTAATTTTAGAAATTCATAACAAAGCTAGTCCAAAAATAATTTTTCATTTAAATACAAACCAAATAGAATCCATTTCAAGAGAGATAAAGAACAAAAAAAATAAGGTATTTAAAAGATCTAATTAACCGGATAAGTTAATTTCATTTAAATTAAGTGAGTAAACTTCCGCAGTATTTTTGTTTTATCACTTAATTTGGAAAATAAACAATGAAAATATAAATATTTTTTTTTTTGGACAATCTTATAGATAAATAAGCATATTAAAATTTTCATTTCGTTTTTTTTCTTATTTCTTGTTCGAACGACAGATTTTTTTATAATTATCTTTAGATTACAAATAAAATATTTACATACTTTAGGATTCAATGTGTGAATTTAAATAATAATAATTATTTGGAAATATAAACACTTATGAAATATGTCATCCGAAACTAATAGAGATGGAACTGTGATTTTACCGGACAAATCCACCGTAGAAACTTTTTCCGAAACTTCTGTGCAAGCCGATGATTCTGAGCATCAAAACGGTGCAGATGACTCTACGGGAACAAACCAAAATCATGATCCCCAACAATCACAGCCTGAATCGACTAACACAGAAAATAAAAATTTTTTCAAGGGATGGAAGAAAACCATTTTCGGGGATGATTCTTCAAATATTAAAGTTACTTTTCATGTTTACTTACCTTCCTTTGAATTTTTTGAAGGTTATCCTATTGTTGTTGGTAATATCGAAGAATTAGGCAATTGGGAAAATCCGATTGTTAAACTAAAACAACAGAAAGGTGAATATTTGCACTTTAAATCTAATTATTGGTATTCAGATCCAATTTCCATACCACTTGAGAGATTCAATAATTATGAAGTCAAGTATAAATATGCGTTCTTCATCCCGAAGCCAAAAATTGAGGAAAAATCAAAATTTTCTTTATTTACCAAATCCAAATCTGACAAAAATGAGGACGCTTTAGATAAAAAGAAAAAAAATAACAACGATGAAAATAATAATCCTGATGATTCATCTGTAACGCAAGAAAGCCGTGAAGACGGAGAGGATCAAGAAAATAATAATAAAAATAAGAATGATGAAAAGAAAGAAGATGGTGATGATAAAGCAAATGATCCTAAAAAATCAAAATTTTCTTTATTTACCAAATCCAAATCTGACAAAAATGAGGATGCTTTAGATAAAAAGAAAAAAAATAACAACGATGAAAATAATAATCCTGATGATTCATCTGTAACGCAAGAAAGCCGTGAAGACGGAGAGGATCAAGAAAATAATAATAAAAATAAGAATGATGAAAAGAAAGAAGATGGTGATGATAAAGCAAATGATCCTAAAAAATCAAAATTTTCTTTATTTACCAAATCCAAATCTGACAAAAATGAGGATGCTTTAGATAAAAAGAAAAAAAATAACAACGATGAAAACAATAATCCTGATGATTCATCTGTAACGCGAGAAAGCCGTGAAGACGGAGAGGATCAAGAAAATAATAATAAAAATAAGAATGATGAAAAGAAAGAAGATGGCGATGATAAAGCAAATGATCCTAAAAATAAGGTCAATAATGATAATAATGAAGATGAAAATGAGGGGGTAAATGAAAGTAAGAATAAAAAAGATAAGAAGAAAAAAGATGAAAAGAATGAAAATGAAGATGAGGAAGCAAATGATTCAAAAAATAAGAAGAGTAAAGACGGAAAGAATAAAGAAGAAGGAGATCTTTATTCGGAAGAAAATGAGCCATTACGACTTTTGGAAAAAAAAACTGGATTCAAATTTGACATAGCACAAGTATTTGTTATTAAAACCCGGCGTACTGAGTTTCGATCTCTTAGAGACTTTGTGTTTACGAGTATTCTCCTTAATAGTATAACTTCAAATAATTTTAAAGATAAGATTATGGAATATCAAGGACTTATGGATAACTTTCGTAATCCTGTATTGCATGAAACAGATATTGATTTTATTAGTCAGAATATTCAAAAGACAAAATCAAAGGAATACGAAAAGCGTATTTTTTTATGTCTTCTTTTAGGAAATTATATTCACTTTCGCCAAGAATCATTTGGTCGGTTTGGCTTACCAAATGGGTTTCCTATAGCTCAAATTATTGACACTTTAGAGAAATTTCAACCCGATCTTTTGCCTGGAGAATTCTATGACGCATTAAACATAACAATGACTGCTGTAATCCGTTTAAACGTAATCAATAGATCTTTTGATTGGTTAAAGCTTTTCAAAGTTGCTAGTATTATCGATCCACATTTCAGTTTTATCGAAGCAATTCAAGACCTTAAATATAGCAATGATCGAATGAAGAATTTTTTAAAAGAATATACAAAATCCGCAAAATCTATCGTAAATCAAATTAAGAACTTGTCAATTTACTCCAATATTGGAAAGGTAAGTTAAAGTTTTTTTATAAACGATATTATAATTATAATTCTTAATTATAAATTGATTTATTTTTTAGTGGTTATTTTATAATTGTAACTCCTTCGAAATTCTTCTTTTTGTTTGGACCGATATGATTGAACATACGACAGAACGTGATATTCAACTTCTTAAATACTTTTGTCCTCGCGTTGAGCAGCTTATTTCATCATCACATGCAACAAGTTTGAATAATTATTTTTCACGGATGCCTATAGAACTTCGTGTAGAAGTTGCTGGAATATTTAGAAATAGATCTTTATCATTACTTAATGACCGTTTGAAAGAATGGAATAAAAGTGACTCTGAATCAATTCTTCAAATTCTTAAAGATCCTCAACTTAAGTGGTCCAAAGATGACTTTTTAGAAGCAATGAAGTATATATCTGGATCTCCAAAACCTGGTTTACTTTCAATTTTTCCAAATCTATTGGATTATTGGTTTAAGTCGGATTTTAAAAACTTTAAAACAAACAAACTTCCTGATATTTGTAAAACTTGGTATTATCATTTAATCGATATTAATAGAACTGGATCATATGATTCTAACGATTCAAACTTCATTTATGAAATTTATCATAATTTATCAATCATCTTTCCAATAATTGGAAAGCATTCTAAAATTTTTAAAGATTTATTAGATGTTGCGGCTGGTCGTGCCAAAAACTGCGCTCTATCTAATATTTCTAATATTTTAACTATTACGCCAGTTATCTCAACTTTAGAGAAAGAAATTCATGATTCATATGGAGAAATGGTCAAGGAATTATTAAAAAATTACATACATAAAATTGATAATAATGTGATAAGATATTTGTTGCAAGTTTGTGGTTGCAAAAACGAAGTTGTAAATATACAAAATGGGTAATTAAAGATTTCTTTTCAAATACCGGATGACTTTATATGTGATTTTATAATTTACTAATTAAAAATTCACTTTTACTTTATTAGCTTAAGCGAAAATATTGTCTATCACGTAATGACATATTTGGAAGCTAAAGATAAAATTATCAAGAATAATACAAATTTATCGGCTGTAATTTTAAAATTACTTGAAAATTATCGATTTTGGAGTTTAATTTTCAATGCAACTGGCCTTGTTGATAATTTGTATTCCCATCCTTATGTTAAGCAAGTTCAAGGATTAATCTTTAAATTCGATGCCGTTATTCTTAGAGAGGATATAACAATTCGATCCCTACAAGAAATTCTTGAATATGATACTAAAATTTTGCATCCCTTTCTCAATTTTTCTGCCAAGAAAGAGAAAATTAGCGAAGATCTGATTAAAAATCTTCGAAAAAACTACCATGGATACATTTTGAAAATAGAACAATTAAGATCATTTTATGATAATTTTTGTCCTATTGAAAAAGTTAAAGACGTTCAAAATTTTCTTAATGACATTAATAATCGAAATAATAATCTAGGAAATCTTACGCTTAAAGAAACTTTGGCTGATAATCATTGGAATTTTCATAAAAAAATTATAGATACCGCTAGAAAAGCACGTAAATGGGCAAAGTCGCATACATTCTATAATGTTTTTGATAGTGAATTGAAATTGAAATCAGATGAAAATGAATTAACTGTCGAATATATAGCTTTAACTTTAATGCCAGCCGTATTTATCGAATATGATCGATTATGTCAACAATATAAAGAATGGGAAAGTCTTAAATGTTCAGAAGGAAGCCTTATATGGAAAAATGTGAAAGATATCGAAATAGAATTAAATTTGATAAGTGATTACATTCAAAGAGAAAAAAGTCCAAAGTTAATTAAAACACTTGAATATCTTTCTTTAGTTCCGACACAAATTGAACGACTTCAGCAATTATCTATAGTCGTAGTTATGTTTAAAATAACTCACACTAAAGATGATTGGCTTGAAAGAATACAGTTAGTTCTTCGTGACGATTATCTTTGGTTAGGAAAATTAGTGAATTTCTTTGAAATATTTAATCAACATTTTGGATTAATTAATGATGATTGTTGGGATTTGATCAAAGAACTCTCAAAAGCTAGTGATTTTATTGTGTTTCTTTATAAAATCGCTGAACATGACATAAAAAATTTAATTAATTCGGTAGACGAATCTTCAGATGAAAGACTTATACAAGAAGACACAGTTTCTTCTCTCATTCAAGTCAAACAATTTTTGCTCCCTTTATTAAAATCTGTGGAAAGATTATCGCTTAAGAAATTTTTGATTGAAATTAGCAATATAACTCAGCAGAATGCAAAATTAGGAAGCAAGGTAGCACTTTGTAGTAGCAACAACATGGCATTACAAAATTTGTATAACAGTATTTCAAATAAAGAAGAAGTTACGAGGGAAAAGATTAGAAACGCGGCTAAGAGAGGGACTTACACTTTCGAACGCGATATTAAAGGAGATACGTGTAAAGTTACTTTGTCTTATTCTACACTTAAGGGAACTACTAAACCTTCTTACTCCTTGACTGATTTACACGATTTGCGTGGACGTGCGCTCTTGATATCAAAACCTTCAGTGTCTGTTGATATTGCAACTAATCACGCTCCTGGATTAGAAGTTGAACAGGAAGTTTCTAAACCTATTATGGACGAATTCGTTATGCAAGTAGATATGTCACAAGAAATTATCAATCTTTCTTCGAAGCTTATTCAAACAGGTCATTTTTATTATCGTAAATTTAAGCGAGAAATCAAAGGTACCGAGAGTATGCAACAGACAGTAATTGAATTAAAGAAGCACTTAAAAGAATGGTAATTATATGTTTTCGTGATGTTTATAATAACGAAATCTAATTGGTATATGCCTGACTTATAATCATTTTCATTTTTTTTAAAAAAATAGGGAAGCAATTGTGAACGAAGCACAAGAGGAATATTATTATTTAACATTTTTCCCGGCTCGACATATTTTGTCATTTCTTGATTATTTTAGCGTTGGAAGTAAAGCAAATGATAAAGCGAATACTGAAGAATGTAAAAAATTGATCCGATTTGTCAATAGTAAAGCTAAATTACCTCCAAAAGACAAAATTACAATTAATTTAGAAGGAAATAAATATGATGATACTCTTGGAAAAATTGGAACAATCTTACAAGAAATATTTACAACAGTTCCCAAAGAAGAACGTCAAGTCAAGAATATTAAAGAGCGTGTAATTTCAGATGTAGTTTATCCTGGAAAATTATTTGTTGCTGCATGTACTGATAAATTCCTTGTTCCAAACATTATAATGTCATTATACGTGAACCATGAATGTCATCCTTTACCATGGCAAATATTAATATGTACAGCTTCTACAACTATGGAAGAACTCGCAATTTTCATTAAAAGATGTTTCTTTGCAAATAAAAATGGATACAAAGGAACCTTATTCTGTCTTGCTAACTTGGAGTTATTAGATTTTGAATTACAATATAATTTAGTTAATCTCATTAGGTCTATGCGTGAACATAATGATAAATTTCTACTAGCACTAATTTGTTATCGTGAACAAGAACTACATCATCATATTTTAGATCAATTTTCACAAGACGTTCATGCAACAAATGGATTAAGTGGTGAAGCAATGAAAACCCTTTATCATGAATTATGTCCAAATGTCATGAGCATTTCTTCAGAATTGTCTGGACAGGGTAAAACTGAATATATTAGACAATATAGTTTTTCAAAAAATTTAACACCAAAAACTTTTCTTATTAGTGATGGAATTGATTTCGGAACGCTTGTTCATAGACTTAAAGAATTTAATTTGCGACCATTTGAAAGTGTGCATTTTAATATTATATCGGCTGATCGCCCCGGGGACGTTAATATGCTATTATTTGAACTTTTAACCTTAGGAGTTGTATTTTGTAATATGGATATCGCATTTCTTCCAAACACTAGTATATTTATTGAGGTAGCTTCTACAATAGGACAACATTTGCTTAAATCTCTACCCATCGCAGGATATCTTCGTCAAACACATTTAAATTGGAATATAGAAAATTTAACCGTATCACAAGAAATTAATAGTCCAATTCAAGTTGTTTGTCATTATTTGAAAGCACTTAGTGAAAAAGCTGCAATAAATGATAAGGATATTCATTTCAGAAGTGTAGAGGGAACTCCAGATTTACAACCATTACCCGTTAATGAATGCAGAAATTTAATTAAAGATTATCTGTTTGTAAAGAATAATAAGGATATAAAAGACGAAAGAGAAATTTCATCATTTAGATTTGTCGAAATATTTGTTAACGTATTTGCTGATCAGTTAGTTAGACTATCATTAAGTTCTTATTTCAAAGTTGAAAATTTAAAACTTATGGTGGATGAAAAAAATATACGTAGTACACTCGTTCAAACATTATTAAGCGTATCAAAAGATTTTGCCACTAAATCTATTGCAACTAAAACAGCACAAAAAGAAAATATTTCAACTCCTGATAATGAAAATGCTGCTCTCGGTACCATAGTACAGTGGGATGATTCAAATCATTTGTTGGTATTTTTCTTATCTCAAACACCAGATTCGATCTGCGCATTATACAGAGACAAGGAAAAAGTTCCAAAAAATGTGAAAACTTTATTACAAAGTCAATATATTGGAGATAAGAAACTTTGGGATTTAGATGACTATCGTAATATGAATTCTAAAGATTTATTATCCACTTTGGAAAATTTAGCAAGAAAAACTATGCATATAATTGATTACCCTCAATATGCTCTTTCTGCCGATAATTTAATTAAAATGGCTCTTATTCTCTTAAGAGCTCGTGCTAATATTCCTGTAATTGTATGCGGTGAAGCTGGATGTGGAAAAACAAGTTTAATAGGATTTTTATCTAAAGTTGTTGAAGTAAAATTTCGTGCATTAAATCTTCATGCTGGTATTACGGAAGAAACTATTTTATTTTTTATGGGAGAATCTCTAAAAGAAGCCGATAAAGGAGAAATTTGGTTATTCTTTGATGAAATTAATACATGTAATCATATTGGATTACTAGCTGATTTGATCGCTCACAGAATGTTAAATGGAAAACCAATTCATCACAATATTCGACTTTTTGCAGCATGTAATCCATATCGTATACGTACCAAAGCAGCAACAGAAGCAGGATTACTAAAACCTAAAGATTCACGATTTGAAGAAAAAAGTAAACTTGTTTATCAAGTTAATCCATTACCTGATCAAATATTAGATTATGTTTGGGATTATGGCATTCTTAAACCTGTAGAAGAAGCAAAATATATTGAAATAATGGTAAAAGAACTACTTAAAGATCTTGGTCATAAAGTATTATCGGAATGTTTATTTTTTTCTCAAGATTTTATAAGAAGAACTGAAGAATCCTATAGCGTTAGTTTACGTGATGTTAAGCGTGCTATTAAGCTTGTTAAATTCTTTATTAATAGTTTAAAAGATCGACCTCCGATTAAGAAATATGGAAAAATTATAAAATATCCTGTACCTAGTGACATTACAAATAATGTACGTTCTTATATACTTGCATTAGGATTATGTTATCAATCAAGGCTATACGAACAGCAATTAAGAAAAGAATATAGAAGAAGGATGAGCGAAATTTTCAAGAAGCATAAATTTAATATTACTGAAGAGAGATTTGACAGAATTATAAGAGAAGAACAGGAAAATTATATTGACAGAATGCAATGTCCGCCCAATACGGCAAAGAATGAAGCTTTACTAGAAAACGTATTAGTTATGATTGTATGCATTTTTACCAAAATACCTTGCTTTATAATTGGAGCACCTGGGTCATCAAAATCCTTAGCTGTTAGACTTATAAATCAAAATCTTCGAGGAGTAGATTCAAATGATGAATATTTTAGAAGCTTACATCAAGTATATTTAATTCCACATCAAGGTTCATCATCTTCAACTTCTGAAGGTATTCACAAAGTATTTGAAAAAGCAGTGAATTATCAAAAAACAAGTTCTGACGAATTTCCTCTTCTCAGTGTCGTATTACTTGATGAGGGTATGTATGAAAGATTTTTTAAACCTTAACTATTAAAAATTTCAAAATTTTCACTTATTTGTTAATATTTTTTTTTTTTTTAGTGGGATTGGCTGAAACCAGTCCGTTTAACCCATTAAAAGTATTACATTCACTACTTGAACCGAGTTATCCTAATACTGAACCAGCGGTTTCTTGTGTAGCTATTTCGAATTGGAGATTAGATAATAGTAAAAGTAGTAGAGCATTATTAGTCCAAAGACCTAAATTTGAATTAAATGATTTAACAGAAACAGCGTCACGATTACTTATAAAAAATGAGAATTCACCAATAAAAAAGGCATCATTGCAATTATTAGCACAATCATATTTAAATTACGAACAAAGAGGACAAAAATTATCTAATTTTCATGGATTAAGAGATTACTATTCTTTAGTAAAAAGTTTATCACAATATAATAGTTTAACACCGGAAAATATACATTTGGCATTAACGAGAAATTTTGGAGGTATAGGCAATATTGAAGAATTAGTGAAAGATTATTTCGGTTTAGTAATAAAAAATTTTAATTCATCAAAGGAATATGACTATAAACCTATACCAATTTGGGATTTAATTAATGCGAATCTAGAAGATAAAGATGCGAGACATTTAATGGTTATAGGTAAAAGTGATAGCATTGTTAACTTATTAAATTATCAACTAAGAAAAAAGGGTCTAGATCCTGTCGTAATACTTGGATCCCAATTTCCTGAAGATCAAGATGATTATTCTTATAGTGTTTTAAACAGAATTATGATGTGCGTCGAAACCGGTAGACCATTAATTTTAACAGATTTAGAAATTATTTATGGTCAGTTTCTTTTTTTTCATTTTTGTTTTTTTTTAAAAAAAAAAAAATATTGATTTTAACTTTCCTCTCCTTTCAAATAAATAGGAAGTTTATACGATTTATGGAACCAAAATTACATTGTTGTTGGTAGCGAAGAAGATCCAAAATTTTATGCTAGAGTAGCACTTGGAGCATATTCAAATCCATTATTGTATGTAGCTCCAACATTTAGGTGTATATTAGTGATGGACGAAAGTAAATTAGAAAAAGCCGATCCACCATTACTCAATAGATTTGAAAAACAGAGAATGACCATGAATGATGCGTTAATGCCGCAAGAACAAGATTTGGTGGAAACTCTTAAAGATTGGGCAGAGTCAATTTCTACCGTTAAGTTAAGAGGATTTAAACAAGAAGATTTATTTATTGGATTCGACAAGAATGAAACTTTACAAAGTTTGGTTATCGACGTGAAAAAGAGCTTTCCTGAAGCGGATGAGGGGGAGGTATTGATTAAATGTAAGGAAAAATTAATTAATATTGCGTCATCTGATGGTATGATTAGAGCCGAACAATCAAATTTACATTTAGAAGAAGTTAGATATTGGAAAAATGTTTATTTCAACAATCAGCATCATAATAATTTAATCGATCATATTCAATATCGACTTAAAAATTTCGTTCACGAAGAAAATACTCCTATTCAAGAAGAAATCGTTAACGATGAAGGGTTACAAATTATAATCAATACGTTTTCAAATATTAATACAGATGTTAAAACATGTTTACAAAATCAAATTAGCTGTCAAGTAGATAAATTATCAACATTCAAAACCGAATCACAATTTCAAAATAGAATTAAATATTTCTGGACTGAATCTCAAGATGAAATGTTAATATTGCAATGTGATGTCACTACGATTAATGCAGGGTGTATTAAATTAGCAAAATTTTTGATTGAACAATTTCGTAATGAATACTTACAGAAAAAGAGACGACAATTACAACTATCATCATCGAAACAAAAAGATATGCAGCAGCTTCCTATTAAACATGTGTGTATTATCTTACACATTCATAGAGAATTAAAAAGTTCTTCGACGTCATTTAATTTCATGTGCGGATGGGACAAAATTACAATAGAAACCTTATTACCGCAAGAAAGGAATTTATCAACACTTTTGAATGAAAGTTTATCAGATTTAATATTAAGCAGCACATATCCATTTGAAGTAATCCTAAAACAAGAATTATTATGGTGTTTATTATGTATAAAATATCCTTCCAACATCAAATCAGTAGAACATATTAAGATGCTTAATGAAAAAATTTGTGAAAATCCTATATTGGTTAATTTTTTAAAGACCAGAACTTTAGAATGGTTAATAGAAAATCCTAATAATATGAATTGGCAATATAAAATAGCATCTAATAAGAAATTATTATACCCTTATTCTTCCTTTGTTAACGCACTCTTGGCTCATATTAGGAGTGTTGTACGTAAACCTATCGCAAAATGGTTATATGCTCTCGAGAAATATGCGGTAATTCATACTATAATTTTCTTGTATAATAAAAGCCTCACTACAAAAGGTCCCGCAGAATTCATGATGGAAGGTGTGGAAGATTATGATGAAACCGAAAAAATTATAATTGACGATGATGCTTATTTATTAGAATTTTGGAATAAAATGGTTGACGATAAAAATATAATTTCAATAGAGGAATTAATAGGTGATCCATCACCAGATAGTTATAAAATGCCACATGGGATATATGAATTAGAATTTCCATTTTCATATTATATAATGAAAAAAATCGATGATTCAAGAAGAGTATATGAAGAAGAATTATCATCATTATTTAATGATGCAGATAATGTTGATAAAACAACGGGAAAATTATATTCTTACAAAATAGAAGAATACAATAAGAAATTTATTAAAAACATTGGAGAAATTCCTATAATTAAAAATTCTCCTATCGTTAATTATCCTGAAAAATATTTCAAAGATTTTGTTAACGTTATATTATCTAATGAAGTTAGTAGTAGTAGTGAAGTAGGAGAAAAGGATAGAAAATCTGATGAGGAATTATTGAAACTTATTTTTGAAAGAAGATTAAGTGCTTCCGATAATGATATTTTAAATCCTGTTAGATTACATTTATGCTGGTGGGAAAATTCATCATCTATTCTCGCCGAACTTACTTTAGCCCAAATTAGTCCTCATGTTATTAAACAATTTGATACTGAGACTGATGAAAATAAATTATTGGAAACAGAATTTGAAAAACACCTCGTTGAACAAGTAATCAGAGATCTCTTAAATAGAATCATTTATCTTAAAGAAGAAGAAAAGAAAAGATACGGAGATAGGTTAATAATTGAAAGATGGCAATATGAAGTGACAAAAGTAATATCACTATGTGAAAAGATCAATGTCACTTCTGAATTATATTCATTACGCTTACTTAGAATTTGTAATGATTTATTAATTACAAAATCAATCCCATTAGATGATATGAAACAAATTATTAGATATGCTCAACAAAATATGATTTCTTATGAAGTTATTTCAAAAGAGTTTATTGACGTTGTTATGACTATATTAATTAAACTTGAGCCTAATGAAAAAAATTTAATTCCGAGACGTCTATTTATTTTAAGATGTCTTGATATACTTGCTTTAACATCACCCGTTAGACAATATCTTTATCATGGATTATTTACTCTTCAGTCATTTCCACTTATGGGAGCAATTATAATACGTATCTTTAAGACTGAAGAAAAAGAACATCCAAATTTTACATTACAACTTATTCGACAACCAAATCAAATCTTGGGATATTCGGGAAGACTTAATATCATCAACAGATGCTTTGATATTAATAAATTAAATACAATGATGGCTACGTTAACATGTGATACTTTTCAGCAAGAATTCTTTTCAAAATTGGATTTAGCTACTTTAGTTAATTGTTTTAATTCGGCAATCGGTGCATTATACAGCAACAATATCCAACCATTACAACGTATCGTTTCAATCGCATTACTTAAAGAGTTTGCCAAAAAATTCTGGGATCTTTTAATTGAGAATAAAAAGGATTATATTAAACCCCTTACAAACAAATTATGTGATGTAATAGATTTCGATGGTACATTATTAGTAGAACAATTGAATACAACAATGAAATTAGCCCATCCATTAATTAATGCATTTAAATTATATCTTTTAAGAGAATTACGTATTAACAAAGAATTTTCCACTGATGATATTAAGAAATTCTGTGAAGCTCAATCAAATTTAAATTGGTTTAGTAATCTTGACTTGGACGATAAAGATGAATGTAGATTACCATTTAACCCTTATTGGGCTATTACAGATTATGGTAAATTAGAAATTGCGTATACATTATTTTACAATAGTAGTAATAAGACACAATTTGATGAAATTTTCAAACAATATAATAATCAAGCACCCAATTTATTAAATAAAATGAGATTATTTGGTATAGTATTATCTAAATTACATATAATTAGAGCTTCAAGGGAATGGGGACATAATGAAAATCAAATTTCCGCATATTTTAAAGAAAAAATTAATTTGTTGACCACAATTCCAGAAAATTTCAGAGCAAATTTACTTAAGATCATAACAAACACGCAATCATTATTAAGAATTAATAATGTGATAACAAATAGCGAATTATTAATGAAATCAGTTATTGCTCATGTAATTGGATTACATATATTATTTGATTCAAAGGCCACATTATTATCAATGTATATGCATAATATAGAAAATGTTCAAAATACTTTTGTATTAACGTGTCAGTCAGATATTGAAAGTTTAGTTTTTAATGCTATTGCGGCAAGAGATAACGTATCAAGATATTCTTGTAAATGTGGTTATAAATATTTAATTGGCGAATGTGGTAAAGCAATGGCTACAAGTAAATGTCCTGAATGTAAAAGAGTAATTGGAGGAAGTAATCATGTCACAGCTACTGGTAATAAAAGAATTGATTCAGCAAATCGAAACGCATTTGAATCAAATGATCAAAAAGGTTATATTTCTGAAAGTATTAACAAGGAAATTAGTTACACTACAAGACAAATGCCTCCGGTTGCATATAGAATACTTCATTTAATTGTTCATACTATTATTGGTTCTCAAGCTCCTTCTCAAGCTGTTACAGCATTAATACAACAACATAATAAGAATTATACTAACGCAGAAGATTATTGTATGGAACATATCAAAAATGATTGGGAAGTTTTAAAAAGAATTCTTAATTGTTCTGATGAAATTTTAGCTTTAACATTTCACTCAATTATAATGGCCCTTACTAATAATCCACCAACTTATAATTCAAAACTTGATACTCCTAATGATAGAGATCAATGGGAAATAAATTTTACTCAAACATACGTACTTCCATTTACTCGTAATATAAATGAATCATCTGCTCAATTTCGTGCTCAAATAGAACAAAATATGAAAAAAGATGATGTTAAAAAATCTTTATTAGAAGAACAGATCAATCAAACTAATTCAATGGATGAAAAATACTGTAATGAAAGTTTACCTTCTTTATGGAGAATAATTGGTAAAATTGATTTTAATAGTTTTAGAGCTTATTATATTTCTGAACCAAAAAATATTAGAAAATATCCTTTCCTCAACATGTTCTTTAAATATTTCGAAAATTTACCCTTGATTAAATATCTTTACCCTATGGTTAAATTCATTCAAATGTTAAATAATAAATTAGGTTATAAATTATCAAGAGATGATGCTAAAAAAACAACCTTTAGAATGTTTATCGAAAGTGAAGGTGATAAAGAGGCTTACAATGCACTTAGTAAATCTTTTAACGAATTTCAAGTAGCTTATAATTTTATGATTAACAAAGTTAAAAGATATCAATGTCATGATTTACCTGAAATTAAACCACAAATTACTGATAAATTAAGTATTATATATGGATTAATAGAAGGGAAAGATGAAGGAATTTATCTTTGTGCTATATTAGAATATTTAATTAATATTCAAAATACTTTTTTGGGAAAAATAATGTCAATACCACCTGAATCTTGTGATTCTCTTGGATTCTTACAATCTCCTTCTTGGGATGATACCACTTCTACAATTGATGATTCTCCTTACTTTATTAGAACTATGAGAGTTGATCATGCAATTGAAGATAATTTTATTATTTATGAATGGAATGATGAAATTCTTCAATATTCTCAAAGAAATTTAGGTGTAGGAAAAGGTCAAGATATTATTTATGATTTACAACGTATTGAAAGTGAATTGGCCAATATTTTAGTTCAAAATAAAGTTTATTTTGAAGTTGGTAATGAACAATTAGTATTAGAACCTTTCCCTTATCATTTAGAATTATTCTCATCTTCTATGCGTATACTTGGTGATATTAAATCAGTAATTCCTCAAGAATCAATTCCTTCTGATAAATTATCACTTATAATCGGTCAAAACGCTATTACCTCTTATATGTCACTTTCAACATCATCTTCAACCTTAGCTTCAAAGAATAATAATTCTTCTGAATTACTTTCTTTATTAGAAATTTTACTTTGTTTCATAAAAAGAACATCAGTTGGTAATGGAGAATTAAGTTTAATTGAATTTATAAATCAATGGGTTCAATTATCTTCATTAACAGAAGATTCAAGATTCGAAACTATTTTATCATTTAATCTTCAATTAAAACATATCGTATCACTTTATGAAATTATTGAAGAACAAGTAGCCGATATTATGATTCAATTCGTTGATAAGAAATATAAAAAAGCTTTAAATGAAGAAATGGAAGAAGAGATTGATAATGCTATTGATTATGAAAATGGAAATAAAGAAAAAATTCCTGTAGATTCATTCATAATTGCCATGAAAAGATTTATTCAAAGAGTATTACAAATTGAAAATGATAAAGAAAATCATAGACTCTATGATTATTTTACTGATATGTCTCTTAATCTTTGGAATAATAATGTAATAGAAGAAATTTTAGATGATAAATTTCCTAATACTCTTTTGGTAGCCAATTCTTTTACTGCTTATGAATACATTATGCAGAAAAAAGAGGTATGTATTATAGTATACATGTACTTTTTTTTTTTTCATATTATAATGATTTTAACCCTTTAATTAAACTATTTCTATGTTTTAACATTTTTTCTTTAAATTTTAGACATTCAAACCTAAACAATTTTACTCGAGTGGAATGAATACCAATTCAATTTCAATAGATACACAAATGATCGCACCTTCAAATGCTACATTCACAAGTCCAACTCAACCTACTAGAACGAGAAATAAAGGAAAGAAAGTTATCGGTAAATTTGATGATATGTAATTTTTATTTATTTATAATAGATTTTATTTAAATTTTATTTAGATTTTAGTTTTTTTTTATATACAATATTTATATTTAACAATAAAAATGTTGAAATGAATGTGGAATTTATATAAGGATATTAATAAAAAATTTCTCAAAAGACTAATTCTAGCGTAAAAGTTATGGTAATCTTTATTATAATGATTCTAAAATTATTTATTTCTTAATTGTTTATTATTATTTTGATATTTTTATCGCTAAAAATTCTCTCATATGGTTCGTTCATTCAACAATCTAATCGGATTTTATCCGTCGGGTTTAAACCGTATAATCCGTCATTCCGTCAGATTGAACGGATAAATGATAAAGGATCACCATGCTGTCAATTAATTTAGTACATTTATATTTTTCTCATAATCGTACGGTACATCCTAAATGACCGTAAAAACGTAAAATACCGAATGTTCGGATATTTTTTCCGAGATCCTTTTATAGGATATCCAATGATCATACGATAATCACTTTTTTTACGTTAGGCCGAATTGGGTACAAATACTATATATTAAAAACGAAACGCTAAATTCGGTCTATCGTAATTTTGTAATTTTTTTTTAAAAAAAAGTGATTAAAAGATTTAATAATTCTTTATCGTTGAATTTTCTTCAGAAAAAAAAAAATTAATTTTCGTCGGTTAAATGATTTAAAATGATTAATGATTATGTTTTACGCGTTAAGCGTTAATTGCAGTTTTTCCTGCATGAACATCCATCCACATGATGCATGATGATCATCACCTTTTTAATATAATTTTTTTAATCCTAGATGAAGTGTCATTTTAACCAAATTCAATTCATTGAAATTTTAAAATCAAATAAAATTAAAAAAATTCAAAGCAAAGATAAATGGAAAGAATTTTATTGGCTTAATGATATTTTTTTTAGAAAAATTTCTCCGAAATAAGTTAGTGAAGATGAAATGCAGTGTAAATTTTGTACGATACGATCAAAAAAAATACTATGCAAACAAAATTTTTCCATGCGAAATCTACGAAATACCGTCTTTAGGCATTTCGTGCTCAAAATTAATGCATATGTTTGAAAATCATCTCACTGTTTCACCCGTATATATAAAGTATACTATAATAATAATATATATAATATTTAAATTTAAATTTAATACAATAATAATACATAATAATAATAATAATTACTAAAAATATAGTATAAAAGGAATAATAGATAAATATTTAAATATTATTTTTAAAATACCCAATTTCAGAACGTAATGTAGAAGAATCATTACTCATTAATATGAGTAGTATGAGTAATAAAAAATTAGCCAAGCTGTGGCTTGTTAATAAAAATTTTTTTCGAGTTATTTATAGAAATTAATATTCAGGAAATCGTCATTTCTTTAATTTCAATTCATACAAATTTAGTTAGAAAATTTTAATAAATTTATTGCCAGTTTAAAATAAATGTTTGATAAACACAATAAAATGTTTAAAACCATACTATTATAATTATTGGTTTATCCAAAAATAGCAACATGAGGACCATGAGGAATTTTCCTAGTTTCGTCTTTGTTTCCAATAAAGAAGTATTGTTTGTAAAAAAAAAAATAAAATAAAAAGGTAAAGTATAAAAAGTGATATGCAATTCGTGGAAATTAGGGTGCAGGTCAAAAACACTGATGCATAAATAATTATGATGACCTAATATGGGCATGAATATTAATTACATTATTAAAAAAGTTATTAAAAGAAACTTATTGTTATAAAATAAAATATACAACTTATTATTTTATAATTATTTTCATATAAAAGCACAATTGTAATGTAAAATTTTTTTTTTCTTTTATCGCTTTTTTTTCTTTTGTTTCTTACATCATTTGTGATAATATTTTATTATTATTAGTATAATAGTTCTCTTATACAAAATAATAAGCGATAAAAAGAAAAAAATAAGCGATAAACGAATACGAAAAAAAAATTATATTATATTATTATATTCAAGTTATTATATATTAGAAAACGAATTTAATTACAAAAAAAAACGAACGCTTTTTATAAAAAAACAAAAAAAAAAATCTTTTTTTTTTCGGTTCACGTTATTAAAAAATTCTTATTAAAAATCCAAATTTATTTTTCTCGATTTACTATTATAAATTAAATTTTGTTATTATTTTTTACGGATTTTTATTATTTTATTTTTCGTTAAGGCTTTACGACTCTTTATATACATAAATAGATTTATTTTTTTTACGATAAATTGTTTTTACAATTATTATTATTATGATGATATTTAGAGAACATAGAGCCATACTTTTAAATCTTAAATTTATTCAAATTATCTTTACTATTATAGTTCTCACTACAGGTAAGTAAAAAAAAAATGTTTATAAATTTATTATTTTAATTTTCTTTAATTAATAATTTTTTATTTTCGATATTTAGAACTTGTTCAGTATGTTGTATTTTCTAGTTTAAAGGCAGATTCGCCCGATATTATTGCTGTAAATCAGTTCATAAACAATGAGTAAGTGAAAGAAGTGAAAAGATTTTTTATTAATAAGAAAGAGAAAATAATAAATGATCTTTAATTTAATAGATATAAATCAATCAAAATATTGGATAATATTGTATTTTTGTTAAATTTAATAACTCTCGGTAAGTTTAAATATAAACGCGTTATTATTATTTAATATTATTTAATATTATTTAAAGGAAAAATATTAACATTTTTTTTATTTTTAATTTTTCTTTTTTTTAGGTGCTTATGTTTTTAATTTTAAGAAAATCTGGAATAAAGGACCTTATCTTT
Organism: Rhizophagus irregularis; assembly: GCF_026210795.1. Taxonomy (NCBI): domain Eukaryota; kingdom Fungi; phylum Glomeromycota; class Glomeromycetes; order Glomerales; family Glomeraceae; genus Rhizophagus; species Rhizophagus irregularis. Next base: position 2,286,463 of record NC_089449.1, on the reverse strand, counting down.
GCCTTGAATTGTTAGTATTTTTAATTTTACATAGATCGTGCTTTTTTTTTAAAGATGAAAATTTACATAATTTTTTTTTTAATTATTATTATTAATATATAATAGATTCTTGGCTGCTTTATGGTTTACTTCTGGTAAGTTAGCGTTTTACTTTTTTAAGTCTTTTAACATTGCTGCGCCACACTTCTCGTTCTAACATGAATTTCTTTTTGGATTTTATCAGCTATTGGAAATTTAGATCCTGTATATGGACGCAATCCAGCCCAAATTTGTTCATCCGCAATAACATCATCATTAACAACAATATGTAGCACATGGATAACAAGCGTAGTATTTTGTTGGTTAAATATGATATTACTAATTATATCAGTATTTGTGACATGGCGTGTCGGGCAAGAAAAACGTAAAGGAATTTATCATAAACCTACTGTAAAACCTGAAGTAAAGAATAGGACGAGTCAAAGACAATCTGTTTTGTTCAAACAAGGTCTTGAAAATCCCGATAAATCTCAACCTGTAATGTTAGAATCTGGTATTAAACCTTTAATGTTGGTTCAATTAGCTAATACTTGAGTTTGAAATTGAGATTATAATTGAAATATTGAAATTGAAATTGAAATTGAAATTGACATTGGGATCGATATCGGGATTGAGAGTTGCAGAACAATTTTTTTTTTTTACATTCATAAATTAGAAGTTTTTGCGTTACATTTTACACTTTTTGTAATTAGAATGATTTTTGATATTATTTTGCATTGATTTTTTTTTAATTACTTTTTAGTATTTTTTCTTTAAAGGCGAAAGATGAATGTTTATTATAGCAATTATAGCAATTATAGTAGTTAATTTAATGATTATTGTTTAGGGGAAATGGATTACCCTATTTTTTTTAAAAAGAATATTTCTGTGGAGATAATTATAATTTGCATTTTTTTTTTAGCATATTAATCATCAATAAAACAAACATTTTATTTATATTTCATATTTATATATAGTATAATTCTTGAAGCGCAGCAATAACTGAAATTATCGATTTATTTAAAATGAGTGTTTATATTCACACACGAATTAAAAAACAAGAGTTATAAATATAAATAATTTGTCAAATTTCAAATGTAATTACGGCATAAACCGATATTTATAAGATTTAGATACTGTATACATATATATAATTATATTTCTTAAAAATGATTGGATGATATGCATATTGACGTATTTGGCTTTTGTAAAATTACATGAAACTGAAAGGATTTTCAATGAACAGCCAAGAGTTGAAAGTTGAAACCCCATTTTTTTTTTTTAAAGAAATATTCTTTTGAGCTTTATAATAATAATCATAGAATACATTATTTAAATGAAACATATTTTTTTACAAACTTTTACAAGTTGAGCGAAAATAATTCCAAATTTGAGATTCGAATTCGATAAGACTAACTTTTTTTATATATTTTATGTCTTGACCTAAAACGCTCAAGATAACAATGGAAAGATATATATTGTTACTTATGTTTTACTATGATTAGAACAAAGAAAATTTTTTTCTTTAAAGAGAAAAAAAGTTTCTTTTTTATACTTATTGAAAACTTTAATGTTCAATATGTCAATTTTTTGATTTTTTAATGGGGATTTGAGTAATAATATAAGTTTCATATAACAGGTGATCAAAATGTAAGAGACTAGTACAATAATAATACAATACGTTACACGACTTTCTCACACGTGTAGTTTGTATTAGTGGTGCCGTTTATATTTAGCTTATTAAACATGTGGTAAAAAACTTTTTACTTCCTTAAAAAATAAATAAAATTAGTCCCGAATTTTTATTGGTTAGAATAAATGGTGTAATCTCGGACATTCATAATATAAAATATTTTTTTTTGACATAAAAATTAAATTAATTGTAGTACAAATTCCCATATTTACCATATAATTAAAATAAAAAGATCCCTCTCACTTAATTATAATTGTATAATTGTAACAATATATGCTTGACTTTTTTATTTAACCGATATGTAATTCTCGGTGATTATATTACATATTACAATAATAAAAAAAAAAATATAAATACATTCGTTGCAGTTTTAATAATGTTTTTTTTTATCCCTTCTTCTTTTGCTTTTTTTTGGGATACATTTATATATTTTTATATATAAATAAGTTGGACCTTAACGATCATGATTATATTTCGAGAACACCCGATATTTTTTTTGGGCCTAAAATATGTTCAGTTGTTATTTTCGATTCTAGTAATAGTTTTCGGTACTTTTTTTTAAAAATTTTTTCTATTTGAATGTAATTAATCTTTTTTTTTTTTTAAATTCGTAATTAAAAAAAAAAATCTTTTTTCTTTTTTCCTTTTCTTTTAAAAAGAAATAACACAATATGTTACTTATGGTAATAATTCTATCTCGCCTGGTCAATACAATGATTGGTTTGATAAAGCAGATAAAGAAGGAGAGTAAGTAAAAAATTCATTAAATTCTTTAAATTCTTTATTAAAAAAATTTCGAAAATTAAAAAAAATTCATTAAATTTTTTAATTTTCTTTCTTTTATTTTAAAAAGTTCCAACGGCGAATTTAAAATTTGGTTGCTCGTTGTATGCAGTTTAACGATATTAAATCTTGGTAAGTTAAAATAAATAAAAAAATTGCAAATAAACCAAAATATTTTCTTTTCTTCTTTGTATATCCAATATAATATTTAACTTATATTTTACTTTAATTTTTATTTTCTAGTTTATAATTTGGTTTCATTTAAAAAACATTGGGAAAAGGGCTTTAGTGTTTGGGTCGAAATGTTTGTATTTTTTACTTTCAAATTTGACTTTTTTTCCCTAAAAAAAAAAAATTTTATTTATTTAATTTATTTGTTTCTATTTTTATAGTATATTTGCTGCGTTATGGTTATCGGCCGGTAATTACATAATTTCCGCTTAATTAAAAATATCTAAAAAAATCTCAAATTTTTCTCCATTATTAACTAAAAATATCCTTTTTTTTTTTGTTTTAGGATTATCGAACCTTGATCCGGTATTTAAAGGAACAAATGATTTAAATTGTAAATCACATTCCATGGAGAATGATCCACCGAAAAAATTTATATGCAATGTATGGGTAACAAGCTTAATTTTCGGATGGCTTATATTTGGTACATATTTGATAACCGCATTTATTAGTTGGCAATTAATAAAGGAAACTAAAGAAAAAACTAAATGGATTAAAAGGAGTTATCCTAGAGATTCATATAATAGTAATAAAAGTAATGACAGAAAATCATTTTATGTTTCTTCGGTACCACAACCAATCATAACTATACAAAATAATTCTTCCGACGAATTAGAAAAAGGTGGAGTACCTGAATTATTATTACAAAGTGGTTTACCTGCTGATCATCGTATGTCTCTCAAAGTTGTGTTACCTCAAAGTGGACCGTTCAGTCAGAGCAATGATTCTTCATCAAATCAACACAATCAACACAATCATCATCAACAACAGAAACAAGATGAAATTGGTGATAATTTGGCTTTTCCTTTGCCCCCTACTAAATTAGTTAATGGCTCTACCTTAACTTTGCCTGATGTAACTGATGTTGAACAAAATGAAACTTTTAATCCAAATCAATTAATTATACCTTCAAAAAAATCAGCTGAAGTGTCTTCATTACATGAAGTTCCTCTTTAAGCTATATTATTTGGTTTATAATATTTTTAATTTTAGAGATATAGAAAAAAAAAATAATTTTTAATTTCCTTTACGACCGTGGGCTTAAATCCCTACAAAAAAAACAAAAAACTAAAAAAAAAATCTTAGAATTTCATTTAGATTTAAAAAAAAAAAATCATAATAATATTACGGTAGGGGATCATTTCACAAATAAAACGGTCATCGTCGCGCTAATCACAAATTTTTTTTTTCTGTAACATCTTTGTAGTTATTTTTTTTCTCTTCCCCTAATTTTTTTTTTGCATCATCCCTTTTCATGTCACATCTTTGAACACAATTATGTTTATAAGTTTAATTTATTTTCTCATCTTTTCTTTTTTCCATTCCGTAATATATAGAGGTTGTAAGCTTTTTTTTCTATTATCTTTTTCATTAAATCTTTTTTTTCATTTTGATTTTTGAATTTTAATACAATATATATACTTGATGTATATACATATCACTTATAAAATTTATAAAATTCCTTTGTAAATATAAATTGTGTCATGCGTGTTAAACGAACTGTACGATTAATGATAGTGTACCTTTAAAGTTTATCTCGTATTTTGATTAAGCTTAAAACCATGATAGTATATAAATTCCTTCAAAGTTTCACGTGGGCGTAAAACATTTATGTTCGTTATCTTGTAATGGGTTACAAATTTGTACGAAACTTTATCTGACATGCAAATACTGCGCCACATATAAGTATCAAAATTTTTAATTTGCGAAAAACTTTTGCCTGTGCAATTGTTTTTTTTTCTTTGGAATATTAAAAATTTACCTTTTTAATTAGTTCTCCGTAATTATTAATCAAAAAAAAAAAAAATTTCTTTGTGCAACAATTCTTCGCAAATCAATTTTTAATCATGTAAATTATAGTCATGATCTAGAGATCAACATTGTTACGTTTCAAAATTTATCAAGTAAAACAGCTTTTTACGAATATAAAATTAGTTATATTAGTAACAAATTTGTTAAAAAATTTTCAATTCATAGAAAATAAAACAGGAAGTAAAAACCTAAATTAAAAACCTAAATTATTTTTTCAAAAAGTAACAAACAAAAATGCATTATAGTATTACTTTAACTTTTTTTAGTTTAAAACTTATATATTAAACAATTAATAATTCTTTTAATAATTAAAAAGTTAACTGTAAAATTATAACTTATACAAAATATCCTTTGCAATAAGACTTCAAATATCTTTAAAACTTATATTCAGTGATCCAATTTTAAATAAACTTTTTTTTTATTTTGTTATTTTGTAACTCTCATTAAACTAAAAATAGACTACTGGTCATAATATTTTTTAATAAATTTTCAGAAAAGTACTGGATGCTAAGAAATTTATTTGCAAAAAAAAAATTTTTTGAAATTTTAACAAAAAAAAGGTAAATTTGATATAACTTATATATCAGAATCTTGTACTATTAATGTAAATAATATGTGTATAAATAAATATAATAGGAAATTTAAACTTGTAATAAATCAAAAAAAAATTTAAAAATAAAGAATAATTTTATATTTTAAAGATTATAATTCATTTAAAATACAATAACACCTTTCTAAATACACTCCTCTGAAAACTATAGTAAAAAAATAGTAAAATGTATACTTGCATTTATAGAAAATAAAATATTAAGAACTCTTATAAATTAGAATCAAGTTTACCATATACTTAGAGATAGTAAATGGTCTTTTTTTAGACTTATCCAGTCCTAACAGGTTTTAAAGGTTTTTTGAAAAGTAATAAAACTACACATCCAAATTTTTATTATATTACAGAATTAGTTAAAGACCAAAATGTGGTAAAATTTGGGTTTAATTCAATCAGCCAATTTAGAATTAAATAGGTTTTTATAGGTTTTTATGACAAAAATCCTAAGACTGCAGTTTTTAAGCTAATTTGATCTCTACTGGTCTTAAAAAAATTAAGATAAAGGCCAAATTTTAGTCTTTAGCCAATTTTACTAAATTACAAAAAATTGAATGTATAGTCTTATTACTTTTCTGAAAAATTTTCAAAGACTGAAAAAAACCAAAAGACCATTTTCCATCTTTACATATACTTAAAAAGAATTTATATAATATATGCATTTATAGAATATACACTTAAAGATATTACTATAGAAAATTTGGTAAAAAAACTATAATTATTATTTTTAAAACTAATTTATTTTTTAATTAAATAAAATTTTTCTTTAATATAAAATAGTAAAAAATTAATAAAAATTTTAAAAATTACAATTCAATTAAATTTTAAAAGTGATTATTTTATTTTACTTTTAAATTTAGTATTGATTTAATATTTTACTTTAGATATTATATTACTAATATACTAATCAAATTGCTTTAAATTTCATAATAAATTATTTGTTATTTTATTTAAAGATTATATTACTAATAAAATTATAAAATATTTAATTAAAAAATTAATTTAAAATTCACTCTAGGTTATTTTTTAATTTTAATCACCTCAGGTGAAATTCATCCTTTTAATTTGTGTTACATTTTACAATTTTTTATTTATTTATTTATTATATTATAATTATAAAAAAAAAATTCTTTTTTAAAAAAATTTTAAAAGCTTTGTTATTAACACATATTAAACATTTTGACTCAGTTTTCTTGTAAAGCTACAGGTATTTTATATAATTCATAATATAATATTTATTTAGGACCCCGGATATCTCCAAAACAGGTCATAAGTCACACTTTCGGCAGATTGGCCCATTTTTCAGGGGCTCAAAAAATCGTTTTTTGTAAATATCTCGGCATCCAGTGGTCCAATTTTGATGAACATTTTTTTAAATTGTAGAGCTAAATGAGGGCTACAAAATAAAAAAAAGTTCATTAAAATTGAATTACTGGATGCTGAGATATTTACAAAAAACGATTTTTTGAGTTTCAGCAAAAAGGGGTATTTTTGGCCAAAAGTCCATTATGACCTTTATATTAGATATCCGGGGTCCTATTTATTTCTAAATTTCTTTTGTGTTATATTTTCTAACTTCAGAGCGTAATTTCACTATTTTAATCAAATGAAATCAACTTCCTTTATTAAGCAAAAAGTTGTTTGGCAATGTTGAAACTACTTATTTCTTAAATATCATAAGCATAGTATAATACTTGTAGAAATATTTGTGTTTTTTATAATAACAATAATTTTTAAATTTTTTATTTTTCCTTTTGTTAACTTTAGAGCATAATTTCACTACTTTAGTCAAATGAAATTGACTTCTTTTATTAATTAAAAGTTGTTCAGTGATATCAAATCTACTTATATCTTAAATATCATAAGCATAAGTATAATACTTATGGAAATATTCATATTTTTTATAATAACAATAATTTTAAATTTTTCATTTTTCTGTTTATTAACTTCAGAGCGTAATTTCACTACTTTAGTCAAATAAGATTAACTTTCTTTATTAAGCAATAGTTATTTAGCAATATTGAAACTACTTATATTTTAAATTTCATGAATGTAAGTATAATACTTGTGAAAATATTTGCGTTTATATAATAGTAATAATTTTTAAATTTTCATTTTTTGTTTATTAAATTTAGAGCGTAATTTCACTACTTTACTCAAATAAAATCAACTTTCTTTATTAAGTGAAAAATTGTTCAGCAAGGTGAAAAACACTTACATTTTAATTTTCATAAATGTAAGTATAAGGTTGCTTGTCTAAACCTCTTCAAAATCCTATGATTAGTTTCGTCAAAATTTTACTATAGATTTATTATAGTTTTGGCAGAGTTTCAGCAGTTTCGGCATTTATAATAAGTTTCAGCAGTTTCGTCTTTTTCCAAAGTTTCGCCAGTTTTTTAATATAACTTTAATATAGTTTTGGCAGAATTTCGCTTTTCGGCGAAACGCCATCTTGCCTAAACCCCTAGGTTTTAGCAAGCAACCTTATGTAAGTATAATACTTGTAAAGATATCTGTATTTTTTATAATAGTACTAATTTTTGAGTTTTTCTTGCATTTTAGCTATCAAATTTTATAATACTTTAATAAAGTAAAGAAGAAAATTTGCAATTTATTAGCAATTTTAGTTAATATAATTTATTAAAAAATCAGTTTTACTTTACATATATAAATTTTAAAAATCATATGATCAGGTAATTTTTACTTAAGATAAGTGTTAAAATTATCTTTATTTAATATAAATTACTATATATTGCTAAAAATAATCATCACTGGTAGTATGTAATTTTTTAATAATATATAATTTGTCATTCCATATATACTCTCCTTATTTTTATTTTACTATATATTTTTAATAAAGACAAAAATTTTTTATAATATAAAACTTCTATACTTAATTACTTATATATAGTAACAATTAATTGATTATAAATTTCTATAAAAAAAATTTTTTATGTTAAAGTAAAAAATTTAACTGATAATTTTTATAGATATGATCATTAGCTTTAAAAATTATCAGTTATTTTTTTTCTAAATTAAATTTTAGCTAAATTTTAACTATTTAAAAATCTGTAATTTAAATATACTAATCAAATTTAGTTAAAATTGAGACTAATCTAAATTTTTACATCACAGATTTTTTTAACTACAATTAATTATTATTATATTTCAGATTTTTTTTTCAATATGTTAAGAAGAAAAAAAAATTCTAAAACTGCAAAAAAAAAATTTAATGAACAAAATAATTTAAGTATAGATCAATTTAATGTTATAAATAATGATTATATATCAAAAAATGCATATAATAAAATATAAATCTCATTATTATGTATCTAAATTCATCAATTTATAATGAAATATAATAAATAAATAAAATTAATTTTACATTTACCTCTGGTAAATTTTACTAAGGTAAATTTTACTTTGATCTGCAATGCATTAAAATTTTAAATTTACTTTGATAAAATTCACCATATTATATATTTTTATACAAACACATAACACATATTTTATTTTCTACTTTTTTATAGTATTATTTAGTAAAATTATTTATTTTCTTATTACTTCACTAGTTTAATATTCTTTTTCTTTTATGCTATTTTATTTTTCAGAAAATAATAACTTAAGAAGTTTAAGTTAAAACTCACCTTTAATTACTAATATTTTGCTATTTTATTTTTTTTTTTATTGAAAATAATACTAACAGTTTTATTTATTTTCTATCATTCATTTTATTTCCTTTTTATTTTCTATATTCATTTCACTTCCTTTTCATTTATTTTCTATTATTTTTTTGTTTCTTTTATTTTTTATTATTTCATTATCCTCTTTGCTTCCATTTTATTTTTCTATCATTCTTTTTGCTCTTATTTTGTTTTTCATTATTTTTTTCACTCTTATTTCATTTATTATTATTCCTTTTACTCGCATTTTATTTTCCATCACTTTATTTTATTTTCCATTATTTCATTTCATTTTTATTATTTTTATTACTTTATTTTATTTTCATTGTTCCATTTCATTTTTCATTACTCCATTTTATTTTTCATTATTACATTTTGTTTTTCATCATCTCAATTCACTTTATATTATTTCATTTTATTTCTATTTTATTTTTATCATCCTATTTCACTCCTATTTTATTTTTTTATTATTTTCTTCAATCCTATTTTATTTTCTATTATTCTATTTTGTTTTACATTATTCCATTTCATTTTCATTACTCCATTTTGTTTTTCATATCTTTCATTCTTTTCATTTTATTTTTTATTATCTCATTTTATTTTTATCATCCATTTCATTTTGTCATCTTATTTCATTTATATCATTCCATTTTGTTTTAATCATTCCATTTTATTTCTATTTTGTTTTTATCATCCTATTTCACTTTCATTTTATTTTTTATTATTCCTTTTGCTTTCATTTCATTTTTCATTATTTTATTTTATTTTACATTATTCAGTCCATTTTATTCTTATTTTGTTTTTCATTATTCTATTTCATTTTTATTCCTTCACTCTTATTTTATTTTCATTATCCCTTTACTTTAATTTTATTTTTTCACATTATCCTTCTAATTTACTTTCCATGATTGTTCATTATACACTTCATTTTTTTTTTACATATTTATTTTTTTTCCATCATAAAATTATTAATTGTATATTATTAATTGATAATTTTCTTATATATTACTATAAGTTTATATTAATAAAAAATTTGGATTAAATGATTAGTAGATAGTGTAATAATCTAATTAAAATTATGTAATTTAAAAAGAAACTTTTTGTTAATAAACTTTAAAAGTTCATGCTTAAATGATTATTAAAAAAAACTTTTTTTTTACATATTTTTATTTAAATACAAAAAAATTTGAAATTATGTGATACGATAAATTTTACTGATCTACTTAGCTAAATTTTAATATAATAAATATTACGTGATATAGTAAAATTCACTTCCAATAAATTTAACCTTTAGTGAATGTTAAAATGATCTAAATAAATATATTATATAAATTTTTATATCATATAATTTATAAAATCCTAATTTCTAATTAGCTAATATATATATCACATGATACTTATATAATTTAAAAAATTAAGACTTTTTTTTTATTTTATAAATCAATTTCTTTAACAAATAGAATTTAATTTTTTTTATAAAATTAAAATTTAGTTATAAAATCAAATTTTATTTAAATTTTTTTTAAATTCCTATTATAAAAATTCTGTATTGTACATTCTATAATTTCAGCCAAATTTTATAATTTTGGCTAAATTTTCTTTTTTGGAAATTTGAGTAATATTATATAATTCAAAAAAAAAATTTATTTCTCATAAAAACAGATATAAAAAAAGCAATTTTTTATATTAATTATTTAATTCTAACTAAAATTAAAAAATCATATGATACAGACAATGATCACTAAATAGTAAATAGTAAACTTCTATTTAATATTAGTTTTATAAAAAATTTTACTTTTTCTACCTTTAAATAAGTTTTTAATTAATATTATTTAATTATGTATAAGACTAATTTTAATCTAAAATGATTTAATTAAAATAATTTAACTTATTAATAAATTTTATAATTTTATCCAAATTTTTTTTTAAAAAAATGTAAATTATAATTACAAGAAACATTGTTTTTTTTTTTAAAAAAAAAATGATTGATGTAAAATATAAATTTTAAGAAAATAATTTAATCCAGATTATTTAACTTAAGGAGTAAATTAATAAAACTCTTTAATTAATAAAAATGTTTAATTTTATTTTATTTTATTTTATTTTTTTTTTTAAAACTTTATTATAGATGCGATCATGTCCTATTATAATCACGCTTACTTACATATATAAACTTACAAAATATAAGATAAACAAATACATATAAGAATTAAGCATTATGAAACAAGACTACTTTTCATAAAGAACAAGTCGACCTGTCACCTAAATGATCACATCATTGTTAAAAACCATGATGCGACCTCAAATTCAAAGGTGACTGTCATGATCTACCTAAAAATTTGCCCAATGACCGCCACGATGGAATGCTAAATCATTCCATTTATTCCAATTACTTTCTAACATATTACAGCCAACATTTTTAACACCCACTTCAGTGCGTTTACTATATGACTTAACTTTTTTATCTTTAACACTAATACCGCACCGCTTTTCTTCCTTTATTTGTAACTCGTTCCTTGATTCCCAAATAAGCACTTTGAATTCTAATAATACTCTCCCAGTTATTTGTTTCAGTACCTTATACAACAATTTTTCTTCAGTTATTTTATAGCACCTTAATAATTCTATTAACTGACAACTAACTTGATTCTTCATTAAAAATGTAAAATCATATAAGCGTCTAATATCCCACATACCAAGCTCATTAATTTTAACTTTTAATTCTTGTATATCTATATCATCTCTTGAATACTCCAGTATAATTGTAGCTAAAAAAATTTTTACTCGTCTACACGTTATAAATAACGTGCATGTATGATTCTTTCTTTATTAAAAAAGCTGTATGTACATACTATCGAATACAGAATGATGAATACTATATATAATTAATTCTTTAAAACAACTGAAAGAAGTCTATATATTTTTCTTTCAAATAAAATTTGCCATATGTAAATATAATCAAATATGGAATGGTGTGAAACTAAAAATAAATTCAATAGACAATCTGTCTATATATTTTTCTTTCTAACCAAATAGCCTTATGTAAATATTATCAGATAAGGAATGATTTAAAATCCTAAAATAATTATTCATTTTTTTCCTTTTGATAATTTGTTTCTTCGTAATTAGTCATCCCACAAAAGAAAATAGAAAAACAAAACAAAAATAACTAATTACTTATTCGTACCTTCTTAATACCACGAGACGCTCTTTATCTTACGAGCTTTTGTATCACACTGATCAATAACATAATTATGAGACAAATTATAAACAAGTCTTTTTCTTTTCATTCCATTACGATATGTCGTTAGAGTTTTAAGATCTAATTCAGGCCTGGTAATCGGTATTTGTCTACGTAGTATTTCTTGCCAGGGAAGCACGTTATCCTGTTCTCTAATTTCTAGCTCTTGAAAACTTGTGGTAATATCATTGACCATAATATTCTTACTAGTACTGGTCGATTGTTCGGCCACCTTAATATTTTCGCGTTCAAAAGTGGCTTCTTTTTTCTTTCTTAATTCCAGAAAATATTCACTGTTGAAGGAATGGTTAATAAAAATATCTTCTTTCAACATGTTGTATCCTGATCTACTTGTAACTTGGTCTAACAGAAACTCCAATTCCTTGTTAGATATATACTGTTTCTTAAGAATATCACATCTTCGTTTCAATTGATGTTTAGAAACTACTGGCTTTGACTCAAATCTATTATTAGTGTAATTCCATTTATTCTTATGAGTTTTGAGGCTATTCGTAAACCTCTTTTTATACTTCTCTTGTTCTTTCATCATCTTGAACTGTTTGTTAATACCCAAATTTGAGTATGTAACTAAATAGTTACCTGTGCCACTATCCATTGAAACCTTTTTTGTATAAGTAATGCCAATGCGTTTACTTACTATTTGTTTACTTTAACAATAATTTTTAAACGTATTTCGCGTGGGAGGTGTAGGTGTTACTATCACTTTAGAACGACAATTTTGGCATACTTTTCTATTGTTTGACATTACATAAGCACAGACATTACTACAAAATGAACATGGGATGTAGAACCCCAAATACCATGTTCGTCTACCATGACTGAATTTAATATAAGTTGTAGTTTGTCTATTCTTTTCTTGTTTCTTCAATCTATTTTCAATAACTACAAGTTTATCCAATAATAATTGACGTATTCTTAAAAAATACTTGTTTCTAGTTTCTATATCAATAGGTAACCCACAAAATACATTCGTCAAGTATTTTGAAATCCTGTATTTAGTATTCATCATAGGCTGATCCGAATTAATCAAATAAGGCTTATCATATTTCTTTATTATATGTCTATTGTTGGTAACAATCGTCAATATATCTTTCTCTTTCTGTAACGAATCTACATGTAAAAGGATGTAGGACTTTCCTTTTCAGGTAGAGTATATCGTATCAGCCCCTGTGTACAGGACTCCGGATATCTCCAAAACAGGTCATAAGTCACACTTTCGGCAGATTGGCCCATTTTTCAGGGGCTCAAAAAATCGTTTTTTGTAAATATCTCGGCATCTAGTGGTCCAATTTTGATGAACTTTTTTTTAAATTGTAGAGCTAAATGAGGGCTACAAAATAAAAAAAAGTTCATTAAAATTGAATTACTGGATGCTGAGATATTTACAAAAAACGATTTTTTGAGTTTCAGCAAAAAGGGGTGTTTTTGGCCAAAAGTCCATTATGACCTTTATATTAGATATCCGGGGTCCTCTGTATACCGTTTCACTTTTTCTGAACGGAAAAAAGTATAGCCGATAAAAATTTCTTTATTCGGCATCTTTTATCTGATTGGTGCACCGTATTTACGCCTTCTTTTGAGAAAATTTTGCAAGAAAACAAAATTTTTATGTCTTTAAAGGACTATTAAGCCCTTGTGAACTTGTTCGAACTGAAAAGAGTGATAATAAAAAGTGTGTTGTTTAAACCAAGGAACACTTTTGTCTTAATACTGGAGTGCTATTTTTCTAGTAATTTAACGAGAAAAAAGCATAATATTTCTTGTATGAAAAATGGACATGAACGGTACAGGAAAGAGTTTTTTTCGATTTCAAAAATGTTTAATTTTATTTATATATAAGATGTTATTTAATTTTTTTTTCTAAAATATTATCTAATATCTATTATATTAAGATATCAAAGAACTTACAAAAAAAAGAGTTAATTAATAAGAGATGAATAAATAAATAAAACTAAAAAAATATACTTGTTAAAAGATTAAAGTTTAAAACATATAATTTTATAATTAATAAAGTTTCATATAAATTTACCAAATTAAATCAATTTAGTTAAATCACATTGGATTAAAATTAATTTTATATGTAAATAAATCAAAATATTAAAATTAAAATACAATAATAAATTCTATTATTTTCTTGGGTATTGCTAAATATCAAATATCACCAGTGGTGATCGTCACCACTAAAGATGTTAGCCGTAACTGTAATATTAAGACACAGTGTCGTATGTAATAGGTTGCAACCTATCTACATTAAAAAGCAAAAGTTGTAATGCTGTAATTAGGTTGTAATGCCATAATTAGGTCGTAATACTGTAATTAGGTCTTAATGCCGTAACTAATCCGTAATGCCGTAATTCCGAAATTACGTATGTAATTTCGGCCAGAATTATGCACTTAATTTTAGCAGAAATTAACAAATATCCTAAAAAGGAAAGTGTTGTTACACAAAATTCCAGTGTCGTTCCCACCAAAATCAATTTTTGTGGAACGGCTATCGCCAAAAAAGGAAAGATCTGCATTCCCGTTTTGGCTGAATTATGATTTTCGGCTGAAATTACATGTTTAAGTGAAATTACGTTAATTTCGGCCGGAATTATATTTCGGATTTCGGATTTCGGATTTTAGGAAATATGTGACCGTGTAATTTCAATTTTAAGGGGTAAATAATATCAAAAATAATAATAATAATAATTTTTTTTTTTGTAAAAAAGTTTATATGTAAATTATGCATAAAATCATCTAATTATTAAGGATATTATGCTAATTTAATATAAATTTTTTGAAAAAAACTTAATATTTCCCACCTTCCACTCCCGACCACCCACCCCTAGGGATTTTAGGTCATTATATAATTTTTTTCTTTACACGAACGCGTATACAAAATACAAAAAAAAACACGACGCGTCTTATGTACCCCCTAAAAATTAAAATTACACGACATATAAACTATTGTAATTTACTTTTATAATTCATTACTTTTATTTTAAATTTTTATGCCATTAAAAATTACGACATTACAGCCTAATTATAGCATTGCGATCTAATTACAGCATTACAACCCAATTACAGCATTACGGCCTAATTACAGTATTACGAAAAGTGTCATAACTGTAATGCTGTATGCTGTAATATTACGGCATCGGCCAATCAATTACGGCTAACATCTTTAGTCACCACACCACTTAATTCTGGCCGAAATTTATAATTTTGGCCAGAGTTAAAAAACACATTGTAAATTTTTTTTCAAAAATTTCAATTTAAATAATAAATGTGTAAAACAAACCTGAATAGATACTAATCACACTAAAATTTTGAAAATTTGACTAAAAAAAATCTTTTTTAAAACAAAAAATTGTATTTTGCTTATAAAATCAAACTTTTCTATTTTTCTCAAAAACTATCTAAATAACAGCCTTTATAATCTAAGGCAAACTTGTTCTACCCATAAATTTACATATAGTAATGATATTTATATTATAATTAGAATAATATCTCAGTCAAAAATTTTTGAAAATTCAAAAAATATTTTACATGTGATCACTGGTAATATTTAGCAATACCCTATTTTCTTTATCAGTTTTATATTTATACAAAATTTAATATTATAACTTTTACTTAAACAATAATTGCAAATTTTTCATATAACTGTTAATTAATATTTAAATTATTTGGAATAATGATATTAAGTAAAACTAAAATATTTAATTATTTAACAAAATTAAAATAGTTTAAATATTTAAAATTAAAAAACAAATTCAAAATTCAAATATTCCATAATATTTTTTAAATTTTTATAGATTTTTAATTATTTTTTTTATGTTACCTGCAGCATATTTAATTCTTTATTAAATAAAAGTAATAAAATATATAAAGAAATTTATTAATTTAATAAAAATCAAACTACTTGTTAATTTATAATAAAGTAACTATATGTGCACTGTTAGAAAAAAATTCTAGCTAGAGGAATAAGCTTCATATGAAATAATTCTTTCTTAGAAAGGTTTTCTTTTCTCTAGTCTATACCTATAAATGCTTCTTAAAACTTATTGTAATTGCAAAATAAAATCTAAAATAAAAAAAAATAAAAAATAAGGAGTAATAAAATAAATTTAAAGTAAAATTAATAATTAAAAAAAGAAAAACTAAAAAAAAATTAGTGTAATTTAGATATAAAGTAATCACTATAGTATTCTATTAGTTTTACTTATAGTTCTCTAAGTTCTCTAAAACTGAGCAATCTTCCTATCAGTTCTTAAGTCTTTTTAGTAATAATATAATTTTTGCTAATAAAGTTAATTTGCCAGTACCATTAAAAATATTAGCTTTAATTATCAACCCTATTATTACATATGTTTTAATAAGTTGCAACCTATTACAACATATAAAATTTTTGTATTATGATATTATGACTAAGGTTGCTTGTCTAAACCTTTTCAAAATCCTACGATTAGTTTCGTCAAAATTTTACCATAGATTTATTATAGTTTTGGCAGAGTTTTGGCAGCTTTGGCATTTATAATAAGTTTTGGCAGTTTTGCCTTTCTCTAAAATTTTGCCAGTTTTTTAATATAACTTTAATATAGTTTTGGCAGAATTTCACTTTTTGGCGAAACGCCATCTTACCTAAACCCCTAGGTTTCGGCAAGCAACCTTAATTATGACTAACATCTTTAAGTACCATTCAATTTTTTATTCATTATTTTCAAAATTTTATTATTTTCAAAAGACTTGCTTTTCTACTTCTTATTACTTAAACTCTGTTTCTGCAAAACCTTGTAAGTCGTATCTTAGTTCTATTTTTAATTACAGTAGTTATTATAGCAGAATTTTGTTTACTTATAAGATAGATCACCTTCAGGCCTAAGATAAAAATTATATATAAAATTCTTTGCAGATTTTACTATAAAAGAAAATTTTATGTTATATTGTTATGATTTTTTTCTTTTTTAGCTAATTAATTAATAGAATTTAAGAAAAAAGTAAAGTAAAAATCATTAATAAAAGGTTAATTTCCTATAGTAACCTTTATTATAAGTAAGTGAAGTCTTATTACAGCTACTTTTTGATAGTCTGTTACAATCTTTAAATAGTTACAAAAAAAAATACTAATAATATTAATCGTTATACCAATAATCTTATTTAAATTAATTTAACTTTCATAGTATATGATCAACTCGCATGTATTTTTCTTGAACTACCTTAAAAACTTTGCATTTTATATGGATAGGACCTCAGACATCTTTTATAGAATTTACAACTGACTTTTTGCCAAAAAAAACCTAATTTACTCTTTTTTTATTTTCAGTTTTTTGCGATTATCTCAGCATCCAGTAATCCGATTCATATAGATTTTTTTTATTTTGTAGAGCTTGATGAGGGCTACAAAATGAAAAAAGTTCGCATAAATTAGACCACTATATGCCAAGATAATTGCAAAAAATGTGATTTTTTTTTTGAAATTTAGGCCAATTTGCTAAAAAGTTACTCTCTGAGTTGTATATGTAATATTCAGAGTCATATATAAATATTAATTAGTAATTGGAAAGGATTCTCAAAATATAGCATCAAGATAGTTATACATTAGTCAAAAACTAATTATATCCACCAATTCATGAAATTAGCCAAAATTAAGATTTTTATAAAGATTTGCATATTTTAACAAGAATTATGTTTCACAAGCCTAAATTATATGTGTTACATAATCAGATGATCTAAATCTATCATAAAAAAAAATTTTTAATGTTTATTCAAAAATAACAATGGCAACTACTTTCTTTTTCAATTACTTTTCAATCACTTTTCAATCAGATTTTTATTAGGTGATTTAGAAAAGTTTATAGGTATATATAGCAGGTTTTTTTTAATCAGTAAGTAAGAAACAAATATTAATAGTTTATATTAATAAGAAAAATCTTTTTTCATTTATTTTTAACCTTAGTTCCTTCTTTTTTTTAGTAAAAATATATACAAAATAAAAATGTGAGTTATAATTTAGAGTTTTTGAGATGTTTTTTTTGTTTTTTACTATACTGATTTTATTCTACTTGTTAATTACTTTTTAAAATTGATTTTATTAATTTATTCAATTTAAAACAGAAATAGCAAATAAAACCTTATTAAGTAAAGTAAAAAGAGCTCAATAATACCTGTAAAGATCATCTTTTGGTAAGAATTATAATTTTTGTATCAGAGTTTTATTCAATTAACAAATTGTTAATATCTCGGCATACATGCATGCTAAACACATATATTTATATTCATATAAAAGCCCAGAACCTACTCTTTCTGAATGAAAAAAGATCATTTAAATTGAATCACTATATGTGAAGATATTAACGATCAAAGTCAAAAGTTAAAAATAAATATATTGAACATAATTATTTAGCAACTTGTGATTCAATTCATGCGATATTTGGTTTATAGATAGCTCTTGATTACCTCTTTCTAATGAATATAAATTCATTCATCTAACACACATACACGTTAAGTTATTCAATATTTTGTCATGACAATTATATTTAAATTTTTTAATTTTAATGATATTATTAAAAAAAATCAAAAAATAATATAATTAAATCAATTTTATTTATATCAGCTGGTGCGAATCTATCATTTTCATATAACTTGTATTTGCATTTACTTAATAAAGTTAGTTTTTTGAATATAAAAACTTAATTCCATAAATCAACTCATATGTATATTAGGTAGCAGATCTGTATCAGATATGTGTAGTAAAAATGCAAAAAATCAGATATCTGATATATGTAAAATATATGTAAATATACATATTATTTATATACTTTACAGAAACTTAACATTTTTAATCAATATAAAATTGATATCATTAAGTTTATCTTAACGGTATTGTTTTGATATCAAAATGATATCAAAATGATATCGCTTGAAAACTTAAAGTTTCTGTAAAGTATCATCTATATATTATATATATATTGGGTATTGATATATATATGATATATATATTTACATATATTTTACACATATCAGGTACCTGATTTTCTGCATTTTTACTACATATATTGAATCTGATACATATCTGCTATCAATATATTAGTTTTTAATCAGTGATAATTTCAGGTATATTTTTAATTATCATCAGACTGGAAGATCTTTTAAAGAAGTAATCTAAACTTCTTAATTCTATAGCCTTATTGTTAAGATAACTATTACATATTTTTTCTGACTTTTAGTTTTTATGATAATCATGTGATTCCACTTTTTAAAGATGCGAAAGAATATTAAATTAGAACCAGATGGAAGGAATATCATATAAAGTCATTTCATGAACATTATTCTAAAATAATGATACTATTATATAAAATTAAATCTAAAATTCAAACATTTAGTATATTGATTTATTTTTTTTACTTTTTAGTCTTAGATACTTTATTTTTTATTTTAATAAAAGGGTTTTATTTTTTATTGCACCTGCGTTATGTCGCACCCCTATAATATGTTACATATAAAAGTCAAAAATGACATTCTAAATCCTTTTTGATATATTAAGAAAACTTGTAGAACAGTCAAAAATATATATAGTATAAGGTTTCTTATAGTATATAGTAAGTGCATAAGGTCTCACGCAAGGATTTTTTAAAAAATAGAAAATCTTAACGAAGTCATGTGATAAAAATGATCAACATAATTAATATATAAAAATTACCAAAAAAGGGAGATACGACATATCGCAGGTGCAAAAAAAAACATATTCCTTAATAAAATATCTAAATTTATATTTTTTTAATGATTTATATATGCTTTATTATTGAATTTAAATTTATATATAATGAATTTAGAATTTAATATTATATACTATTTTTTTTAGACTTTCTAAAATCAAATTAATTACAAATAGATTTAAATTCAATTTAATAAGAAGATTAATAATTTAAAAGAAGTATTTAAATAAATTAATTAAAAATTAAAATAAAAAAGGTGTTAGATGTAAGATTAAAAAATATTTTTTTTAAAGTAAAACTTTCTTTTTAATAATTATTAATAAATTAAATATTAATTTATATATATATATATATATATTTCATTTTTCATTTAGCATTATATTGATGATTTATACTATTTTTTTAATATATTACTTTAAAAAAATTTAAAATTGTTATTAAAATTTAAAATCCAACTTTAAAGTGAACAAAAAACTTATTATTGAAAAATAAATTTTTATACCATTTTAAACATTATAAAACTTATTATTTTATATATTTATTGTAATAATAATAAGCTCATTAATAGTCTAGAAAATTATTTAGTTAGACACATATTTTAAATAAAAAGAAAGAATTTGTTTAGTATAACATTTAGAATAATAAATAGTTGTATTGCCTTTATAAATGCAAAAAAATTTCAGTTCAATTAAAATTTTCCAAAATTTTTCTTTAAAAAAAAGTTAACAGCTTTATAAATAGATTTAATTGTAATGGAAGTTATTTTGGGTGATAAAATAGAAATAATATCAATATTTAAAATTACTTTTTTTTATTTTCTTTAAATAATCATTCAATTAAGTATAATCTTCTTACTATTATTATTTTTGCTAGATGTATGTATTAATTTTGGCTGGAATTACATGATTTTGCTCAGAGGGCAATACATTAGAATAGGTGATGAATAAATTTACCCTTTTTTTACTTTTTAATAAATAAAATAATTGTATTATTTATTAATAAGTGTGTATACATTTATTGTTTACAAATTGTTTTTAAAATTTTTTTTTTAAATTTCAAGTAGCTACTCAGATTTTTGCTCTGAAAAATTTAAATCTAGTATAATTATAATTAATCTGGCCGGAATTAAGTGATCAATGTAGTTCAAACTATATATAGTATATATAATGTTATGTAAGAAAGGCATAAATGCATAATAAAAACTAAAAATAAGAAAATTATTAATAGATCACGGATTGTTTACCTAATCTAGTAAGTTAGACAAAATTTAATTAGTCACCGCATTTACTCTGCGAATAAAAATTTTACTTATCAATAATTCGATTTGTTTTGTTTTGAGACTGCAGATTTGATAAACTAAGTTTAGAATAATATTTAAAAATGGGTACAAATTTCTAAAAACAAAACGTAAATCGGAATAATGGAATATATGAGTGAAATTTGGAAATAAACAATTACATTATTCATGCTAACCGCATTAACGCTCAATTAAAGTTGCTTGTAAAAGGTAAATAATGCATTAAAGACCTTTTTTTTTTTTAAGAAAAGAAAATACCCATCGTAACTTCGAACAGTCGAACATTTTGTAGATTCATAACAATAAGGTTTCGAATAACTAAGAAACGAAATACAAAGCTAAAACACACTATTTTATGCAATATAATTATAACTCCCGGTTAATTTATTAATTGTAACAGTATAATTATTATTTTATTACGCTAAAAAGTTAAATTTTTTAGGAAAAAAATGTAATTGTGGCATTGTGGCATTGTGACAGGGTTAATGTAATCCATGTAACCAAAGTAAAATGAAAAGGAATTTATATGGCAAGATGCGATGAAGATCATTAAATCCGAATGGAAACATTGTTTCAATGTTTCAGCCTATTTATAAAAAAGAAATTTACTAGAAAAAAGACATATAAAGTATTAAATAATTTTTATTTATTTGATCAATTGGGAAATTGTGGCTTTATAAGAGTGAAACTAATTGTACGTCACTTCAGATAACCTTTTTTTGAATCTTGTGTTGTTCATGCGGTCTTTAAAAACAGATTGTGATGTATTAAACAATAGTAAAATTTGAGATTGTTGTAAATTATTTGTTTGACTGATTTTCAAATACAATATTTTAATATAAAAACCATAGAATTTGCTCTTTGTCTAAAAGTAGCTCTAATACCGCAATTGATGATCCTTGTAAACTTATAAAAAAAAGAAATTTTTTTCCTACCAAATTTTTTTTTTCAAACTTTTTTCCACAACTAATCTTTATTTTTATTTTATTTTATTTTTATTTATTTTACTCTTGTTTTTTTTTATAAAAAAAAAAGACAAGGAATTTTTTACTTTTTTAAAAAAGACAAGGAAAGAATTTTTTACTTTTTTTTAAAAAAAGACAAGGAATTTTTTACAAAGGAATTTCTTTATTAATAATAATAATTTTACGATGGGAGAAGTTAACGTTCCAATAATAACATTAACGTTATCAACACCAGCACAACAAAAATTGGATGGCTTATTAGAACAAAATTCAGAATTTGATTCTTCTGATACAAGATCAATAGCTTCTAATCCACCAGAATATACTTCTAATAATAATAATACACAACAAGAAAACACTTCAACAACGAATAATTCATCATTAGCTTATCCAACACAAGCTCACATATCCCAAACATCTGCATCGACAGATTTACCAACTTACGATCATGCTAAAATTGACATGCCTCCGATTTACCAAACCCCAATAATAACTCCTGAAGCTCATATTGATAATGTTCCTCTTGACACTCAGGCTCCTTGGCCGATCACCAAAAAGCTTTATTTCTTTGGTTTCTTATTTTGGCCTCTTTGGTTTATCGGAATGGGATTTAGTATATTTGGTCGCAGCGAAAAGACAAGGATGTGGGGTCGTCGTTGTGCTTCAAATTCTTTAATAATAATCATCGTATTCGTTTATCTTCTTGTTGCTTACATAAGAACTCGTGGTCGTTTGACTTAATTTTATATATATATAAAAAAAAAATATGAAACGGACATTTTTTTTTCAAAAAAAAAAAGAACAATTTCTTTATTTCATGATTTTTGTTGGGTTGTGTGGTAATTAACTTTTTGTATTTTATTTTATTTATTTATTTATTTTTTCTTTGAAAAAAAAATCAATGAATTTTTTCAAATTTGTAATTATTATTTTATGCTACGAATGAACTATTCTTTTAGTCTTTTACAAAATAATTTCTTTCTTTTTTTTTAAAAAAAAAAATAATAATAATAATAATTTAGTATTTCTTTTCTTTTATTTTTACTTTTATTTTTATTTTTATTTTTTTTTTTAAAAAAAAATCACATTGTACATATTATTTTTTTAATAAGCCAATATTTTTTCTTAGTTTAATAATATATGCATATTTTTTTTTATTATCCTTTGATAGGAAATAAAAAACTTCTTATTTTTTTTCTTTTTTCTCTCTTCTTTTTTTTTTTATCATTTTAGTCGTTTTTAGTTTCAATTTTAATGTTTAAATAGTCGCTCAGGATACGATATTCATTCGTCCATTGAAAGTTTACAAAAACATCAATTGTGTGGATCCATATTAGAGCTCAAGAATTAATTTAGTCGTAACCAATCAATGGATTAATGAAAATTGTCTTCAAACTTGAAAAAAAAAAGATTACGAATTTTGATAATTCATGATCTTTTTGTTAGTATATAATTATTATAATTTTTTTTTATTGTTTTAAAAATCTTTAAAATTGGAAATAAAGAGAGAAAAAAAAAATCTATTTACAAATATCAAAAAAAATATGTATTGTTTATTTTATCATACATGAAATGTTTGAAATGGTTTCCTCATGATTTTTTTTTTTTTACGCGTCAAAAAAAAAAAAATAAACAAAAATAAAAATAAAAAATAAAAATAAAATAAAATTATCAAACATGCGTTGCAACTCCTTCAATTATTTTCCATAAAAAAAAATCAGAATAATATCAATGTGATTATTTCTCTTTTTACCCATAAAAAATCATGTTTCTTCTTTTGTTTAACAAATTTAGTAAGGATATTATTCTTTTTATAATAAATGCTTTTTTGGTTAATAACGCTTAGTTTTTTTAAGGCGTTGCTAAAGTAGGGTTGTGCATTGTTCTTTGTAAATCTGTTTCGCATGAAATTATTTAAAACTATACTTGGGAACACGTAAAAAAACGGCACAGAAGAATTTATGATAGCGCAGTAAAATTCGCCACATAAATAATTGGATTTTTATTTATTTTTTGTTCGACTTTTTAAGTATTAAAAAGTATAATACTTTAATTATTCCAAATTTAAACCCCTTTTCAAACTTGTGACGTACATACCTTATTTAATTCAGTTAGTAATTCATCTTTTATTTTCAGCCTTCTAATAAATGGCGTATCATTAATTATTGTAGGTTTCGTTTGAAGTCCGTGTGATACTCCTGCATCATATAATCATCATATAATAGGATAATGATTTTGTTTCCATTTCACGTGATCTTGGTGGCATCGATCCTTTAAATAAAAAACGTACTATTTGACTTATGGCTAACTATAAGCTAAAACATGAAATCAAAATTAAAATAGTTAAAGTAGCCAAAATGGTTACCATTCAATATATCTTATTAAAAGAAATTAAATGATATCTGGTATATATTTTGCTTAATAATAACAAAGTTATCTTTAAAATTATAACTTTATTTTAATTTTTAAGCTTTTCAAATTGAAATATTTTCTGTTATTTCATTAATATTTGGGGATAAGCACAGCAAAACAAGGGGATAGCCTCAAAAAAAAATTTCTTAAGTTTATATGATAATTATGCTCCAATTTATCCAAAAATTACAGTTGTAATGAAATCTCAAAAAAAAATTTTTAGATCCTATCCCCTTGTTTTGCTGTGCGTGTCCCCATTTGATGTTTTAATTATACTTCCTAAATTCTTTTAACCTAAAGTTTAAAAAACTATACATTTTATTATTAAGATTAAACCAAGAAACTAATTTAAATAACAGAAGCTTTGCATACAGTATAATTAATACCAAAATACCAGAAAGATGAGATGATACTCAAAACTAATAGTTTGTTCCAGTATAAAATCCACCTTTTTTTTATAATCCATGTTCATTTATTAATTTTTGTTTTTTTAGTTTATTGTTAATAGTAAAAATTAGTATAATTAGTAATTAGTAAATTCTTTTTCTCTTATTTTTCTGTATCAATCAAAATATTGCTTCTGTTTTAGTGAAATTTTAAAAAGTTTTATAATTGATAATTTACATTTACATATAAAAATTTCTTAATATAAATATATCTTAATCAATTACTAGTTATTTTCTTTATATAACCCATTTTCTTTTATAATTAATTACTATTTAAAAGATTGCTATAATCATTTAAAAAATTAATTTATTATTCAATATGGTAATTCATTTAAATGTAATTCACATTTATTTCCATTTATTATTTAATATTACATATAAAATAAATAACTTTATTAAGCAATAATAAAGATAATATAGTTTTAAATAAAATACCCATAAATTTAAAATATCTTTTTTATCTTTTAATTTTTGAACTTTTATTAGAAATCCTATTATTATAACTAAATATTGGATCAGTTTAATATTTTTTTATATATATAATATATCACTCACTTCTTTTTAGCAATTTTTATATAATAATTTACTAATCATTACAAAATTTTCTAATTTTCAATTTTTTTAATTTTTTTCATATTTTTGCTATAAACCTTTATATATTATTTATTGTAA
This sequence comes from Rhizophagus irregularis, assembly GCF_026210795.1. NCBI lineage: Eukaryota > Fungi > Glomeromycota > Glomeromycetes > Glomerales > Glomeraceae > Rhizophagus > Rhizophagus irregularis. The sequence continues at coordinate 2,260,888 of NC_089449.1, read as the reverse complement.
CACTTTTAAAAATTTATATAATATGCATATTTTTGCCTGTTTTACAATTTTATTTGGTATATTAAAAAGGTTTTAAAATACTATTTTCAACTTTTATATGAAGATGTGAATATTAAATACAATAAAAAATAAATTCTATTTTTATAATAATAAATTTTAATTTTAGTTTTAAACAATTAAAATTTATTATATATATTGAACTTAAAATTATTAGTATATACTATTTATTTGATAATTAATAGTATATATAATTTTTTATATTATATAATTTTTTTTTTTTTTTTTTAATGACTTATATATGTTTTATTAATATTAAGTTTATATACCATACAAACAAATTATTATGCTATATCCACCCAGAAGGATGCAATCATCAAAATATTTATATTATATAATTGATTAATATTACTATATAATTTTATTAATAAATTATTATATTTAACTAATTTTTTAAAAAATAAATTTTAATTGAAGTTACTATATATATAATTAAAAATTTTTTCAAAAATTTCAAAATTTTTTTTAAATAAATTTTTATAATGATAAAAATAAAAAATTTTAATTATAAGCTCTTTTTTTTTATTTTAATAAATTTTTTAAAGTGCATTTTATATTTACTAATTTTTTAAAAATATAATTATAAGAAATATATTATTATTTGTAAATTTCTATTAAAAAAAATAATTTCTTTAAAAGTTACTTTTAAAAAACTAAAAATAATTAAAAATAAAATACAGGATTATATAATATTATTTAAGAGTATAAAGAAATATAGTAAACTCTTTTTGGTCATGTTCTTAACTATTTTTTTTCAAATAACAAAAATTTTATTTTTTCATTTTTTTTGATATTTTCTTTAATTGCCGATCCGCCTAAAATTGGCACTGCGTTACTAATAAAATTCGGGGTTAAATTTGCCGATTTTGTGCTAGAACACAAACTTCAAAAAAGGATATCTCATAGATGACATATTGACTATAAAAAAAAATCATATGATATACTGTAAAAATACTTGAAAAAAACGAATTTGCAAAAAAAAGTTATACATTCATATGCAAAATAATGAGTTTACTATGCGCGCACATCAGATTTACACCTTAAAATATACGAAATTTCAATATTTCATTTTACTATATTGCATTATTTACAATAAAAACCTATAATTTTTAGCTTTTAAAGTTGTTTTTAAAAGCTTTTTTAAAATATTTTTATTATTAAAAACAAGTGAAAGTTGAAGAAAACCAGTTACAGAAATATAATTATAAAATTTTTTGGCAAATATGACTTGTCATAAAATAAAAGAAAATATTGTTTTTATGATATTTCTGTTTGTAAAATGGGTGAAACTTATTTCGCGCGCGAGATGCAAAAAATTCTTTTTTTTATTATTGCTATTATCCCCGAATTTTATTAGTAACGCAGTGCCATTTTTAGGCGGATCGGCAATTAAGCTTTTTTTTTTATTTTTCATATATCTTCTTGTTTAAAATACTTTTTCTCTTTAGTATTAGTAATTTTTTATTTTTTAAGCCTCAAGAAAAACTCGATATTTATAAGCAACGTAAAAGTTAACTGAAAGTATACTAAAACAAAAACTAAAAGATTGAACATATAAAGAGGAAACTATTTTAAGTAGTAATATTATAAAAATTAACATATGGCTTCAAAAATATTAAGTTATATTTTTAAGTATAAAAAGAGTTTATGATAAAAGCTTTATTACTAAAGACTTTGTCACTTATCTATAACAAAATAACTTTTATATCAATGGACTAATATGGTGTAGCGCATCTATACTCATCAACAAGTCCAAAAATTTATTTTAGGCTGATCTTTACCAAATTAAGGGGTCGTCTAAAGCCGTGTTCGATCATGTGACTTGCCATTTTATGAATAAGCCATTTTTTTATGAACTAAGATTAATTTAAGTATGAAAGTTATAGAATAAGTGTATTTTGACCTGCTTTACAAGTTTACTTAGTGAAAAAAAGCTGGTTTTAAACACTGTTTTTGACTTTACGTATAAATGAATAATCTTTGCCGATCATATCCAAAAATGGATGACGAAAATGAAAAAATTCAAATAAGTCAAAAACGGTGTTGAAAACCCCTATCGTTGCGTACCTAAGTAAACTTGCACAGCAGGCTAAAATACATATACTATGTGTAACTTGAAAGTTTTATGTATTGGCAAAAAAGTTTTATTTGTAAAAAATAAATTTTTACAAATCACGTGATCGAACACGGCTTTAGACGACCCCCAAATTAAGTAATAGTTTAGCCTTATTTGGTAATATCCCATTGATCATTACGTGATTTATTAAATTAGATTTACCTGATTGGTTCAAATTATAATCACGTGGAAAATTGATTCCAAAATTTTACTATTTTACATAGACTTATATAAAAAATACTTCAACTTAAAAAGCTAATAACTTTTAATCTATAAAAGTTAGAAGAAATTAAATCTGATAGAATGAAAAAGAATCCTTTAATCTATAATTGTATCAGTTTACTTTTTCAGTTTAACATAAAATTTTAATAAGTTATTGAAGTTTAAAAATACCCAATTTTCATTTGATAAGTATAGATGCGCCACACCATACTTTTTAAAATACTAAATAATACTATTAAAAAACACATAATAACTTAAACATTAAAGATATTAGCCATAATTTAAAAAGTGCTATAATACGAAATTTTTATATATTGTAATTAAATAAGGCTATAAAAATTTTATAGTTATAATTCAAAATTTTTTAAAAATAATTAAGGCTAATATCTTTATAAATCTTTATCACTGGTAAAAAAATGGTCTATCCTACACATATCCTACACATATTTTACATATATCGGGTACTCAAAATGTAGAAAATCATACACAAATAATACACATATCATACACATATCGGGTACTTATATATATAGTATACTAGTAGGTGCCACGATATATGTATGATATATATATTAGTACCCGATATGTATATGATATGTGTATTATTTGTGTATGATTTTCTACATTTTGAGTACCCAATATGTGTAAGATATGTGTAGGATAAATCATTTTTTTACCAGTGTATTAGAACTGTTTAAATTATTGACAAAATGTTTCAACATTATCTAAATTCAAAAATTATTTAAACTTTTTAACATGTCTATTACTATAATTTAATATAGTTTTGACAGTTATTATAGGATCCTGGACATTACATATACAACACAGTGGCAATTTTTTTGCAGATTGACCTAAATTTTACAAAAAAAAAATCAGTTTTTTGCGATTATCTTGGTATTCAGTGGTCCAATTTGTACGAACTTTTTGTTGTTTTGTAGCTCTCATCAAGCTCTACAAAATAAAAAAAATATCTGCATAAATCGGATTACTGGATACTGAGATAATTGCAAAAAACGAAAAATAAAAAAAAGCAAATTGGATCTTTTTTGATAAAAAGTTAGTTGTAAGTTGTATAAGAGATGTCTGGGGTCCTGTTATTATACTTTTAATTATTATTAAATAATGTAATTTAATATATATTAAATTAAAATTAATATTAATATTTTTATTAAATACAATTATTTATGCATGCATTATTATATAAAAATATTTTGCAACATTTTTATATAATAGCTAAGCTTTTTAAACTAAATTTGTTACAAGCTTGAGCTTTTTGAGCTGAACTTAATAACTGGCTTGAGCTTTTCCAAGCTAGCTTGTGAACTACCAAGCCAATTTAATCATAACTTGACTTAACTTTGACTTGAAAAACTTGAGTCAGCTCATAAGCTGATTCAGTTCATATAGAGCACTATTCACTAGTCTACTAAAAGTCTAAAATACTTCAAATCTAACTTTTTTAAACCTTCTTTTTTGCTTATTATTTACTTCTTACCGCTAATCTTTTCTATTCATCAAGTTATAAAACTTTTGATTTAATAAAATACCCTTAAATATAGTCAAATCTTGATATAGCAAACCTTTGATATAGTGAATTTTTCAGATAATTATAATAAATTTCCCCTCGCTACAATAAATTAACCAATCAAATCTCTTAAAATCTTCACTATAGTCTTATAGCAAAGTTAAGGTTTGAACCCTAGGGTTCGTTATAACAAGGATTGACTGTAGTTGTAAATTGAAATATATATCTTAAACTGAACATGTTACTAAAAATTTTCTACAATTTTCTAGTCCAATAATAATAAATATTGGATATAGAAGATAACTTTTACTTTGGGTTTAATTTTAAAATAGATAACTTATTATAAAAACTTAATGGTTTATTTAGTATAATGTTCAGTTAAACCTTTATCTGATATTGTAAAATTAATTGATGTTGATTTATTTTTAAATAACTTTTAATAAAAACTTTTAGCTTTACTTTTGACTGTTTGCACATCTCAAAAGAAGAAGAATCAAGATAAAACTGTTATTTTATGGAGTAGATTTTATTTTTATAAATTTTTTTTTGTTTTTTTTTGTTTTTTTTTTAATATTTTTGTTTGATTTTATTTTATATTTTATATTTTAATTAAAGTTTATATATGAGGTTTAGATTTTGTTTTTAAATGTAAGAAGTTACTAGTATTCAGTTTTTTAAATTATGTAACTGAACATTTAATAGTATTCATCTTATTATATAATCTTCTTATTATAAATAGGGTTTTTCTTAATTATGACCTTAAAGTTTTATATTTAGCATAAGGTCTCTTTCTTCTGCAATTAATTGGTTTTAGTTAGTGTTCTGCACGAATCAAATTTCTCCTCTGAAATTTGATTCGATTCAGACTCGATTCAGACTTGATTCAACCTCAAAAATTGTTATCTCAAGATCTAGTGATCCAATTTCAATGATCTTTTTTTGATCAATAGGTCTCGTTGCCCTGATCAAAATAAAAAAAAGATTGTCAAAATCATACTGCTAGATCAAAAGTTATTCACAAAATACGTTTTTATTATTCAGGAGTGATCAGGGTCACACCGTGTCATGAATCGATTCGTGCAGAACACTAGTTTTAGTTTAATTTGCACAGACCAAATCCTACAATTTGGTTAAAAGAAACTGCCTGACTTTTGTTCTTTTTGGAAGTTTGAGAAAGGATCAATTAAAATAAAAACTTTTTTTATTTGATTTGCAAGATTTAAAATCTTTTTTTCTTTTTTTTTTTAACTATAATGTATGTAGTGGATCTTAATGATTATCTTGTAAAGAAAGAAAGGCATTATATGCTAAGAATAGATTATTTTAAATAAATTCTATTCTTTGAATAAAAATTCAGGATCTCAGAATTCTCTAATATAGGTCATAAGTTACACTTTTGGTTTGCAAATAACTTGAGCTTGAATTTTATTAATTTTTGCCATAAATTACTTTAAAAAATACAGAGTATTCCTAAAGAACCATAAAAAAGTGCAGAATGAACTAATAGAAAAATAAAGAACAAATAATCTTCCAAAAAATACATAAAGAAAAAAGCTAAAACTATAAACCCACTCTCTATATAAATAATAACAGCTACCTTTTTCTTCCCAAGTTATATCTTAAACAAAATAAAGTTGACTAAAATCACACTTTTGGTAAATTAACCCATTTTTTGAGGGTTCAAAAAATCATTTTTTGTAAATATCTTAGCATCTAGTGGTCCAATTTCAATAAACTTTTTTTTTAAATTGTAAAGAATAAGAGCTATAAAATAAAAAAAGTTCATCAAAATTGAATCATTGAATGCTAAGATATTTACAAAAAACAATTTTTTGAGTTTTGGCAAAAAGTGGTGTTTTTGGCCAAAAGTCTGTTATAACCCTTATATTAGTTTTCTGAGATCCTAAAAATTTTACCTAATAGTATACATGTAAGATGCTTTTTAGTATGATGAATAATCTGAAAGTTAATGATATTAAATATAGTTTAAAGTTTTATTTTACTTTTGTAATTTGACTTTATTGTTATTATTTAATAAACTTTCAAATAAATGCATTACAGTTAAAAAATAAATAAATAAAAATAAAGAAATATAATTAATATTCTTTATACAGTCAACTTTTTTTATAGTCACTCTATTTCATTATAGTTACATTCTACTATATAATCACACTAGTTGGATGTTCAAAATATTTTATTATTAAAATCTATCCTATATAGTCACAATCCATCTATAATTACTATCACACCTATTTTTGAAAATCTCATATTAAAAAATACTGTTTATATATAAAGAATATAATAAATTGCTTATCATCTAATGATTGTAAAAAGATGTAACACAGCTTGTTGAAATTGTCTCATTGAGATGAATTGAATGGTGGTAATTTCATCTTTCTATGATCACTGGCTGATAAGATATTTAACGAAATGTTGAAAATTAGCATTTTAATATTTCTTGATTTATGTTTACTGCGCCGCCAAACGTTTTGCTTAATTTCTCAGCATCTAGTAATTGCAAAAGGATGATTAATAGCTTTTTAGAATCGACTAATCGAGATGAATTGAATGGTGGTAAGATCATCTTTCTAGGTATGATAAAACACGAGTTATATAAAAAAATGTCAAAATAATAAATTATTAAATAAGTTATGATCTATCATACCTAGAAAGATGATCTTACTAACATTCTATTTGTCTTAATTAGATGATTATAAAGAGCTATTAATTATCCTTTTACAATTACTACAGTCAAAACCTGATGTACTGATGCTACTAGTTTTAGAAAAAATTATCGATAGATCGAAATATTAGTATAGTAAAAAAATTTTATATACCAATATTAATTATACAAAACTTTAAAATTATTATTTTAATGTAATTATTAGCATTAATATCCCTTTATTATATTATTATTCGAAAAAACTGTATTACAAAATTTAAATAAAATTATCTAATGTAATCTGTTTTGAATTATCAATGTAAGATTTCAATATTTAGTGTCTCAATTTTCTTAATAAATTTAATTCAGTTAAATCACTAGAAACATCTGATGAATATTCAAAAAATACAATAAGATCATCCAAATATCTTAAAGCCTCTCTTTTAGAAATTATTTCTAAAAGTTCTCCCTTATTTGGATCTGTTTCTAGTTTGTATTATTTGATTTTACCATAGATATAACTTCTTCATCACTTATCTCTTCATTTCTTTTTTAAAAAATCATCAATATGAAGGAATTCTTTTACATTTATAGGATCATCAAATGGGAGCTGGTTAATTAAACCTTGCAACTCCATTTCATCATGAACCGCTTGATCATCATAATTCTCAATTTTATCGCCTATTTTATCCTGTGAAAGGATTCCTATATGCTGCCAATAATTATTAATTGTCTGTTGACTTACAGAGTTTCAAGCATTTGTACTGAAATTAATAGAATCATAAATATTCAAAGGAACAATCTCTCTATTTAATTTTTGTGAAATTTCATATGCTTCAATCCTGTTTCTAATAAGTATTTTTCGATATTGTGCTTAAAAATCATTATGATTTATTAAAAAAGCATTATTTTGTAAAATTATCAATAACACTAATCTTAAAAGAGTTAATGATTCCCACATAAGGTTACTTGCCAAAACCTGTTTGGCCTAATGCCGAAAGGTGAAACCTCTTATATAGTACTGAAACGCCAAAACGCTGAAACTGCGAAACCTGTCAAAATTGCGAAACTGCCGAAATATACCGAAACCTCTATAATAGGTTTCTCCGTAGTTTCAGCATAGTTGATCATAAGATTTGCATATAGTTACGCCAAGTTACACCAATTAATAATATAATTTAGATGATCAAATAATCTACAGATAAAAGATTAAACTTTAATATTTTACCGTCGTCTTAGTTCTTTTAAGCTTTATCTAGTGTTAGAATTTTCATTTCTAACTCCCATATTAATATTATGATATTACACGTTTTTACAGTTTCTTTTTAAGGGGCTTATATTCATTAAAGGAAAATGCGTAACATGCATTTAATAAACCCAATTCCGTCATCTCCTTTAATACTGAACTAAAGTTTCTTTTACTTTCTTCCATTTTCTTAATAATAAAATTAATAATAAACTGTTTCAAATGACTGATCACATAGAAGATTCACCCATTAAAAAGAAAAATAGAGGAGGTCAGCCACCTAATAGCATTTGGGAAGATATTAATAAAGGAGAAGCTGTTAGTTCTGGCAAATTTGCCGCCTCTTGCAAGTACTGTAAGAATACATGGTCACGCGATGAAGTTTCAAAGCTTGAAGAGCATCTTTCAAACCATTGTTCAGATGCGCCAGCAGCAGTTATTAGAAGGTATATGACTAAAGTAATGGAACGGCAAGATAAATCCAAGTCATCTAAAAAAAGAAAATACTCTGAAGGTCAAAGTAACATGGATAATTACCATGATTCAACAGAGCTTAACGAACAAAGATGTACACGAATTAATCATGCATTAGTTAAATTTTTTATTGCGTGCAGAATTGCGTTTAGAGTAGTGGAACATCTCTTTTTCATCAATTTTATAAAAGAGCTTAATGCCGGGTACAATACACTAACAAGGGAAGTATTAGTAAATCAACTACTTGAACGTGAATTAGCTCAAGTGAACTTCAAAGTTAATTCTGAGCTTGAAAGGAAACGAATTTAACGTTAGGTTTGTTAAATTAAATAGGCTATCATACGTCATTTTTATTTAATCTTACTTACTATATAATATTAATTTATAATTTAGCCTTTGATGGTTGGACGTCTGGTACACATCGTTCAATTTGGAACTTCATTGTAATGACTCTGTCGCGTAAAGAATATCTTTATCAACTTTCTGATTTGTCTGAAAATTCGCACACTGCAGAATATCTAGTTACGGTAATTGAAAAGGTTATAGAAGGTATTGGAGAAGATCGAATATGTGCTGTAGTTTCTGATAATGCAGCCAATGTTCGTAATGCACAAAAAATTATACATGAGAATCATCCAAAGATTGAGAATGTGCGATGTGTTGCACATTCTATCAATTTAATTACATGCGACATTGTCAAGAAGAAGTTTAGGGAACGTTTATTAAAACGTGTTAATATTTTGACAACCTTTTTTAGAAGTTCTCATCAGACTAATGCAAAACTTGCTCAAATAATTAAAGAAAAAGGAATTAGTGGAGGAGGATTAAAATTATATTGCAAAACACGCTGGACTACTGCTAGTGAATCCGTAAATTCAGTAATAAATTTGGAATCAGCACTAGAAGAAATGGCCAGCGATCATGATAAAGTGCTAACAAATGATAAAATAAAACTGATTATTCAATCGAGAAATTTTTTTCAAATTTACGAGTTCTTGGATTTGTTCTGGATCCTCTAAGAAAAGCGGTACTTTCATTAGAATCGAGAATAGCTACATTTGCAGATTGTTTCCTGAGCTTGGCAAGACTTGCAGCTACATTAAAAAAGTTACCCAAATCATTAAATCCTGCATTCTGAAGTCATTGTATCAAAGTAATAAATGAAAGATTTGATGAGTTCGATGATGATAAGTATATTACTTGTTTTTTTATGGATCCCAGATTTAGAAACGCGCCACTTAAAAAATGCGCCCTCATGAGAATTATCAAATGTGCAGCTTCAATCGGGAAAAATTTAGGTTTCGATCGTTACGAAGCTGAAACTTTATGTGATCAAATACAGAAATATATTAATGAACAAAAGCCATTTGACCTAGATATCGGTTTTGCTAAAGATAATTCCGTGAATTGGTGGAAATATATTAATACCGAACCAGAACCAGATGCCCTGCCAAGAATTGCAAGTTATTTATTTGCAATATGTCTTAACTTAGCAACTTGCGAACGTGGATTTTCGACTTTAGAATGGCTATTTTATAAACGTCGCTTAAATCTTAATGTGGATAAACTAGAATCCATGTGCAAATTAATTTTGTATTGGAAATCCAATTCAAAAACTGAACTTGGATTTTATGGAATTGATCAAAAAAAGAATACTCATCTTAGTGATGATGAGATCAATATACGTATTGCAGAAGCTTTTGCAGAAGATGACGATAAGGAATATAATGAGGAGCAAGCTTCTACTCGAGAGATTAACTACAAGCGGTGAAACAATACCCGAAGACAATTGCCGTGTAGTAATCGAAAGTCTATGGATTGATCAATTTGTTAATTTATCGCATGATTCAATTACTAGTAAAATCAGCGATATTCCAAGAGATATATTGAATGATTCAGATGAAAATAATGCGGAAGATGATGAAGTTGATGATAGTAGTAATAACAAGAGACCCAGAGAAGGTGACTATGATTATGATATAGATGATGTATTAGGTATGGATAACAGTGATAATAATGACGATAATCATGATAATAATGAGGAATAATAATGATGAGAAATAATTACAATAGTTAATCCAATGAGAATTAATTCTAATATCATGTGATTTAAATAATGATACTATTTAGGAAATAAATGATGTAATTATGCAGGGCAAAATATTCGTGATCAAAGTCCAGTTAACATATAATTATGCAGGCAATGCAGGCAATTGTAATTTTATATTATATTTTAAAACATTGCAATTTAATTAAGGAATAAGGATAAGCATATTATATTTTAAAAATAGTGCAATTTAATTAAGGAATAAGGATAAGCATATTATATTTTAAAAATAGTGCAATTTAATTAAGGAATAAAGATAAGCATATTATATTAGAATCAATAAGTTTTAAGGATTTCGTTAATTAAATTTATTACATTAGATCAATAAATTTTAAGAACTGCGTTACAAAAAAAAATTTAGAACTGCGTTAATTAAATTTATTACATTAGAATTAAAACTGTGTTTATTTTGTTACAAATACTTTAATTATGTAGAATGTTATTATGTTCATCAGTTCATATTTTAAACATCTCATTCAAAGTCCGGGCTTTAGTATTCGTATGGCAACCCTACAAAAAGGAAAGGAAACGTTAGTTACGTTTCTTAAAGAATATAACAAAAAAATTCACTCCCCTGGTCTCCATATCTAAATTTCAAAGTCCAGTTTATGCTTCGTAGTAATCACCCGGCAACCCTACAATAAAGAAGAAAAAGAACCGTTATTAACGTTTCATAAAGAAAAATTCAATCTCCCCAATCCCTTCCCCTTCTTGCAAGGTTAAGGCTGAAATATACGCCAAACAAAGCAAATAAGAAACGTTAGTACGTTTCTTTACAGTAATGTTAAAGAATCCCTCTTCTCATTCCTTACATTCCAAGTCCGGGTTCGTCTAAATAGTCCGGCAACCTAAAAAAAAAAAATAAATTGAAGAAACATTAGTATGTTTCTTCAATATATTAAAGAAAAAGTCCCCTCCCACTTCCCGCTAACTTACATTTCAATTTCCAAGTTCAAGTTCGTCTAAGAGCTCATCCCTAAGGAAAAAATAGAAAGGAACGTTAGTAACGTTCCCCCCAAAAAAAATATATATAATAACTTACCTTTTGCCGATTAAATAAAAAGAATAAAAAATGGTTTTAAAAACCATCTTTAATAAAAAAAATATATCCGTTTACCGGTTTTTTTTTAAAAAAAAAGATCGGGAATCTGCAAACCGCAGATTATAGTATGATATTAACTTATTGCTCATAAATGCCGAAACTTTAATTAAATCATTAAGAAATAGTGACGAAATGTCGAATGCCGAAACTATTTCGGCAGTTACAGCAGGTTACGGCAATTCGGCAAGTTTTGGCAGTTTTGGCAGTTTCGGCATTTCGGCATTTCGGCAGTTTCGGCACTAATAAACCAGTTTCGACTTTCGGCATCAGGTCAAATGAGTTTTGGCAGGCAACTTTAGCCACCACCAGTATTCCAATGGACGATTAACGCAGCTAGGCAATTAATTGCAGAACGAAGAAACTTACATCAGCAATTCGAAAGAATTGTAAACTGTCATCATGTAAATGCATGGACAATAATAGCAAATAGGGTGTTTGTTGCAACGGGATTTGCAGTGACACCCAGGCAATGCCAAACAAAATGGAATGCCCTCAAACTAAGATTGCTTGCCGAAACCTTCTTAATAACTGCCGAAACCTATACGGAAAATGCCGAAACTATATTAAATCATATTAAAAATCCTGCCGAAACTTTGCCAAAATGCCGAAACCCCCATTTGCCAAAACTGCCGAAACCCTGCCGAAACTATAGTAAACATATAGTAAAATCTTGCCGAAATTTATCGCAGGATTTTGGAGAGGTTTTGGCAAGCAACCTTACCTCAAACGAGGTTATGAAAACCTTAGTAAGATAATAAATAATAATGATGACGACATTCCTATTATAAGCCCAAATAGTTTCGATAGAGCGTGTTTTGCTGATATGAACGATGAATTCTGGTTACAAACCGGTAATTATTATTAATTATTATTTTAAATTAATTTTATTTAGGCAATTCATTCAATTCATTAATATTTTTATTGGATTTTAGATCTGTTTAGACGAGAGTATCGATGGCAGCATGCTGCGCATAATCGACATTGATATAAATATAGATTGCGAAGGGAAAGAAGAAGGTTGCAATCTAGGTCTTGATCAAGAAGTAGATCAAGAAGTAGAGATAGAAGACGAGATAGAAGTAGAGATAGAAAACGGGACAGAAGTAAAGATAGAAGAAGAGGTAGAAGCAGGTCCCCACATAGAAGATAAAGATATTATTAAATTTTAATTTTTATTATATTTTTAATCGTATATAAGGTTACTTGCCGAAATTTAGGGTTTAGGCAAGATGGCGTTTCACCGAAAAGTGAAATTCTGCCGAAACTATATTAAAGTTATATTAAAAAACTGGCAAAACTTTGGAGAAAGGCGAAACTGCTGAAACTTATTATAAATGCCGAAACTGCCAAAACTCTGCCAAAACTATAATAAATCTATAGTAAAATTTTAATGAAACTAATCGTAGAATTTTGAAGAGGTTTAGACAAGCAACCTTAATCGTATATTTTATTAGTTTAATATTAAATATTATAAAATAAATATTTACATATAAAAAATCATATTGTCTTTATTCTTATAAATTGTTTAAATGCCGAAACTCTAATTAAATCATATAGAAAGTATTGCTGAAACGCCGAAACAGTTTTGGCAAGTTACGGCAGTTTCGCGATTTTGATAGGTTTTGCAGTTTCGGCATTTCTTGATGATTTTGCAAAACTAGTTTCAGCAGTTTCGCATATGCCATTCTGCCGAAACCCTCTAGTTTTGGCAAGCAACCTTATTTTCACATTATAGGTTTGCAAATGTGCTGTAGTATTTGGAGGCAAAAATTGTATAGCTACATTTGTTAAATTTAAGTTTTCTTTTAAGAAATATACCAGAGCATTATTAACAGGTAGTAGAATGTTGCGATATTATAGCTGCATTCATGTATCTAATTTTGTAAGGTAATCGTTCCATATTGAAACCTGCAGTGGATTTTTATATGTATAGATAAAAAGTGGTTTCAACTTTTCAGTTCCAATTGCATTACATGTAAAAAGAAGAGTAATCTGCTTTTTAGATTTTTTTTTGCTGGAAAGTGGGTCTTGTGCTAATGTCTTTGAAGGTTTAAGATTTCAATACAATCCTGAAATAAATAGAAAGATTAAATAATAATTAATTGTTTTTAAAAAATTAACCTTACCTATTTCATTACAGTTGAAAACATCATTTAAGTCATAATTCTTAATAATTTCACGTAAATGTCTTCTTTTTTCATCTAATGTCTCTAATGGCACACTTTTAGCTTTACCCCACTTTACATATTCTTTCAAATAATGATGTTATTTAAATTTATTAATCCACCCATTTGAATCTACAAAATTATCAATTTCAAATCCTTTTGCAAAAGTTTTTACTTTTTCACGTAAAATATCACCATTAATAACAAGTTCAGCTGCAAATGCATTTGTTATCCATATCGCAAGAGTCTCTTCTACTTGAAGAAAGTAAGGGGCTCTTTCTCTTTATTTATTCGCTTCTTCTAAATTAGAATCTATAAACAACCACTTATCTTTTTTTTAAAAAATATCAGAAATGGTATTTTGCTTGCATTTATATATAGCAGTAAGTTCCTCCTAGGTAGGCTGTAGTGTTTTTTGATAATCCAAACAGAGTTAATGCTTTTGCGTGTGTGTTAAAACAACTCTTTTTCTTTATTATAAAAAATCTTAAGTAGCTTTTCTTTTTCTGTGTGATTGAAATATTATGGTTCATAATAGATACAAAATAATAAACGTGAAAATACCTTTTTTGATTTATTAAACTTTTTTTAAATATATATTTTAAGAATGGTATAGGGAGAAAAAAACATATTTTACATGCTAGTAAATATACGTTATCACATGATTTGTTGGTATAAGTTATTATGCATTACTATAAAGGAGTAAAGGAGATTATCAGTACAGGTTACATTGTGAAAGCTATAAATAATATTGGTATAATGAGGTTTTTTTATTAATTGTAAAATGATCAATACATAAAATATCAGTACATTAAGGTTTGATTGTAAATACTAAGAAATTAAGCAAAATATTTAGCGACACAGTAAATATAAATCAAAAAATATTAAAATGTTAATTTTTGACATTTTGCTAAATATCTCATCAGCCAGTGATCATAGAAAGATGAAACTACTACCACCATTTGATTTGTATTAATGAGACGATTCTAACAAACTGTGTTGCATTTATCTACAATTACTGGTTTTGATTTAATAATATATACATATATTTTTTAATAAAGTATAATAAAATGTATTAAAGGAAATATTATAGATATAAAAGAACTCTTTCCAATAAACATTATGGCCATTTTTTAGCAGAAAAATAATTTTAATTTTTTTAACTTTATAGCTTTAAAAAATATCTCACTTGACCAAATACACTAATAATATTGACTTTGAGAAGATCATGAAATGTAATATTAATAGAAAAAGTTTTCTTGAAATACTATGTATTGCTCTTCAAAAGATTGAATTTACTTGTTTGACTGCTATTCAAGACTATATAAAGCATATATCACCTACTGAAGAATACAACAATATTGAAACTTTTGTTAAAAATCATAGAACGGTACTTAAAGAACTTGGTATTAAAAATGAGGTACAAATTATCTACTTGTTATTTACTCTCGCCGTGGTTGCCAAACATCCAAGAACAAGTGGCGCAGTTCAAGTCAACAGAATTAGCTAATAATATGCCAATATCAATACAAGTACAGCTGATGGAAATGAAAATTTTTGAAAACATCGAACACCAATTAATGGATGCAGAACAACACTATATACCAATCAAAGGATGTGATTGCAGAATCTTTAATAACAAATTTAAAATGAGTTCCACAAAATTGAATGCTAAAGTTGAACTCTATACCTCAAAAGAAAAAGAATGAACTGTTACATTTGCAAAAATGGTCTTCAGGAATATAGCCACTTTACTAAAAATGTCCAATTTTTTGAAATGATTTTGTAATAATTTTAAAATACTACAAAAATACATTTAATACATCAAAATGTTTTTATTATATTTTTGTTATTATTTTGTAATTATATTGTATCTAAGTCTATAAAAATAACTCAAAATAATATCACAATAATTTTTTAATGTTTTTGTTATTATTTTATTATTATAATATAATTAACTTTGATATTATTTTAATATTTTAATCTCAAAAATATCTCAAATATATCTTGATATATTTTAAAAATTTTACAAAATAATTGCACAATTGTTTTGAAAGCCATTGTATCTAGGTCTATAAAAATATTTCAAAAAATTGGCCATTTTTAGTAAAGCATTTATCAGATTTAAATTAATTAAAACCATTCTGCAGAACTGAACCAAACCTAAACCGCTCAGAACTGTTTTTTTGAGCGAATTGGTTCAGAATCAGTTAAACCGCTCAGTAGAACTGGAACTGAACTGATGAAACTGTTCCCATTCCTACCTATAAAATCAAGGAATTTAGACTGTTTTCTTAGGAGAACTTCATATCTAATGATATCCTGCTAACTGGAATCTTTAATAAAGAAATAAAGGAAAAAGAATGATTTCATACTGTAGTGAAATTGTGAAAGATTTACCTGGAACTATCACTACTTTGATGCTATATCCTTCAGACATTTTCCAATTTTCTATATCCCATTTAGGATGCAAAGTATTTAAGTTGGTTCAGGAGAAAAGTATCTGCAAGCCTATCATATATTATAAAAATTAGGCTGATTTGAATAAAATCACAAATACTAAGTTGAACTTGCAAGAATTTGACAGTGTTTAGACTAGATACTTTTTGTCTCAACTATCTAAAGGTCGTAATCAACCATTAAGAAGTGGCTAAAATCAGAAGTAGAACTAAGACTTAGCTTACAAGATTGGACTAAGTACTACAGATAACAACTGAAGATTAAGGAGAACAAGCTTTTCAGAAAAAATACATTTTCATGACTCTAAGGAATAAATACTATAAAAAAAGGTTTGGACAGTAATAAATCTGGTAAAATTACTTTGTTGGCAGAAATTAGAGAATTACTAAAAGACTTTGAGAACTGATGGGATGACTGTTTGGCCTTGGTGACTATAGGTAGAATGTGAGAGACACTATCATTGATCAAAAACTAATATATTGGGTAGCAGATATATATCAGATATATATCTAATATATGTAGTAAAAATGCAGAAAATCAGATATCCGATATTATACATAAAGTCAAAATTAAAGCCCAAAAGTAGAAATATTTCGACTTGGGAAGGTCAAAAGTCAAAATTAAGTCGAAATAGTCAAAATTACATCATAGTCATGTGATTTTTATAATTATAATTTAATATAAAATTTTAAACGTGAATAATTCCGTCAATATTGATACTATAGATATGAAATACATATCATTGGAATCCTCTCTATAAGCTGAATCCAACAGCGTAAAGATCATAAAAATTGAATCACTGGATGCAAAGTTCATTAACTTTGAATTTTAATATTATTGTTTACTATAAAATCATATGACTATGATGTAATTTCAACCATTTTGACTTTTGGAGGAGCTCAAGTCGAAATCATTTCAACCATTTCAACCATTTCAGAGGTTAAAATTAACCAATTTCAGTTTCATATATATTATATGTGTAAGATATATGTAAATATAAATATCATATACATATTGAATATCGATATGTATATGATATATAAATAATATGTAGATAATATATATATTTACATATATCTTACACATATTGGATACCCAATTTTTTGCATTTTTACTATACATATTGGGTACACATCTGATACATATCGGTTACTTAATATATTAGAAGTACGATCCAAGATACTCATTAGCACATTCAGATTCAATTTGGATCGTTAAACTATAATTTTAATTCTGGCTAAAATTGTAATTTTAGGCAGAATTGAAGTTTCAATAATGAGAATTAGTTCTGCTTAAACTTTTAGTACTGTCGAAGCTGGTCAGAATTAAAAATTGGATTAATCCGTCAAAAATACTAATCAAATATGAATATCTGATTTCAATTCAGATAAACGGATCAATTTGAATTGACTGGATTATGGATTGTAACACTACAATATATTAGTTTTTAACCAGTATATAATAGTAGTTAATTTAAAATTAATTTACCAGAAGTAAATTTTACCTCTGATGAAATTCACCAATAATATAATTTTAGTTTTATATTAATTTTGTTTATATTATGTTCTACAATTTTATACAAATAATAAAAATTTTTTTATGAAATTCTTTTTAAATTGCAACTTTCTTTCGAATATACTTAAAACAATTTTATAAATTAAAAATGATATTTATAGAGAAACCTAGTATGTTTTTTATAATACTACTAATTTCCAAAGATTTATATTTTTTTATTTAATAACTTTAGAGTGTAATTTTAATACTTTAGCCAAATAAAATTAACTTTTTTTATTAATTAAAAATTGTTCAATAAATATTAATTTCTATAAATATAGGTATAATATATATAAAAAAACCTATATTTTTTATAATAATACTAACTTTCAAATTTTTTTTATTTATTAATTTCAAAGTATAATTTTACCATTTTGGTTAAATAAATCTCTTACATAGCAGAATTATAATAAGAATTCTCATATGTATACTTTATTAAAGATTGGAGGAAAATATGTTAAATAGAATCTTTACAGAAACTTTAAGTTTTCAAGTGATATCATTTCAATATTAATTTAATATTGATATAATATTGAAATAAAATATTATCACTTTAATATCAAAATGATATCGAAATAGTATCAAAATGATATCAAAATGATAATAGAAATGATATCGAAACAACATCTTTAAGTTTAATTTAAAGATGTCATTTCAATGTTATTTTAATTATCATTTTGATAATACTTTATTTCGATATTATATCGATATTAAATCAATATTGAAATGATATTAAAATGATATCAAAACAATACTGTTAAGATAAACTTAACAATATCGATTCTATATTGATTAAAAATGGTAAGTTTCTGTAAAGATAATTGTAACTGATTGGTAGTTCTTAATAAAGGTAATGATAAATTTCTTAATTTCTATTCATTTTTTTGATAAATCTATTTATAAAATTGATTTTTTAAATTAATTGAAAATTATTCAGTAGAGTCAAAACTATTTATATATTAATTTTCATGGGTGTAGGTATAATATATATAAAAAAATCTATATTTTTTATAATGATACTAATTTTCAAATTTTTTTTCTGTTTATTACCACTTTAGTTAAATGAAATCAACTTTTTAAATTAATTGAAAATTATTTAGCAAGGCTAAAATTACTTGTATATTAATTTTTATGGATATAGATATAATACATATGAGGAAATTAATAGTTTTTATAATGGTACACTTTCAAATTTTTTTTTCATTTTTTAACTTCAATGTATAATTTTACCACTTTGATCAAATGAAATCAACTTTCCAAATTAATTAAAAATTGGTTAATAAGGTTGAAACTACTTGTATATTATTTTTATAGGTGTAAATATAATATATATAGAGAAACTTATGTTTTTTATAATGGTATTAACTTTCAAATGTTTCTTTTTTCTGTTTACTAACTTCAGCATGTAATTTCACCATTTTTAAATTAATTGAAAATTATTCAGTAAAGTCAAAACTACTTGTATATTAATTTTTATAGATATAGGTATAATATATATAGAGAAACTTACATTTTCATAATAGTACTAACTTTAAAAATTTTTTTTTCTATTTACTAACTTTAGAGCATAATTTCACCATTTTAATCAAATGAAATTGACTTCCTTTATTAATTGAAAGTTATTTAGCAATATAAAAATTACTTAATACTTATAAGATTTATCATGTTTTTTATAATAATACTAACTTATGGATTATTATATAATATATTATTATATTTAAACTATAGACTTCTAAATTCTGCTTGACAGTGTACACGTGGGATCCTTCTCAGGATGACAAGTGGTTTAGGTCTTACTAATTATTAGTTTAATTGTTTTCATTCTCATTTGTATGATGTATTTGAACTTACTTATTTTAATAAAGAATCTAAATATGCTGCAATAAAAAAAAAAAACAAACTATAGACTTTATATAAATACTTTTATTAATAAAATTATTAGTTTTTTTAAAACAAAACAATCTAAATTTTAATAAATTATGTGATATAGGTGAACTTTTACTAAAAATATTAACATTAATACAAACCAATTTTACTTCTTTTACATTTTATAATCTATATATTACAAAAATATACTATAAATTTGTAAATACTAATTACAAAAGTTATAAATAAATTTATGCAAAATTTAGCAAAAATTTTATAATAACCTATGAAAATTTACATTCTAATTTACAAAATATTAAAAAATATTCTTTTATAATTCAATAAAATTAACCAATTTTTGTTTTCTAAATTTAAAGGCCTACAATTACTTTATTAATGAAATTTTTTTTAGTTAAATAATAATTTGGCTATATATATACTGCTAAAAAAAGATTTTCTTAATTTTTTTAATTTTAATGACTGATTTATATTATAATACTTTGGTGCTAAAGTTAATATTTCAGTGCTAATATCACCAAATAAAATAATGTTATGAAAGCTAATAATTAACTATTACATGTATTTCTAAACAATTTGTATAAATTGCTTTGATTGCTTTTAGGACGCATTGTATATGGTTGAGAACTTCGTGCCTTTGACAAATCAAAAAGGTGTCTCATGGTTGGTCGACCGTGAGGACAATTCTAAAGAATATGAAAAATTGAAATTTTCAATAACAGATAAATTATTGATGATTAAAAAAGAGAGATTCTCTTACCCATGGTTGATCAATATCACCCATATGTTTTACAATCTACAAAAATGAATTATCATAATAGCTTTTTATTCGGGTTTTACGGGTGAATGATGTAATAGTCTACTATAGAATACAAACTGACCTTTCCCATTTGTTGACGACTTAATGCATCTCCAATCATTATAGATTTGCGACAAGCTCTAGACGCAAACATATTTCTGATGTGTGAACAACGTACCATTTCTCCCGGTCGTTCAGATAATAGAAATATTAATTCTTCTAAATCTTTTTTTTTTATAAATTTTTTTATAAATGTTTAACAATCAATTGTTTTCTTACATAAGAATTATCCAAAAAAAGAGATTTACCCTTAACTCCGAATATTATATCTTTGCTCATCGGTTGCGCCAATAATTTTAATTTATTAGTGGGAGATGCGTTGTAATCTACATCCAACTCAAATCCATTCGCTTGTAGGATTTTTAAGTTTTCTATTGCAATTAATTCCTCTGCTGCAGTAAGATCTAACTTTCTTGGACTAAATGGTAATGTAGTATGAGAGAATGACTATGTTATATAATCAAATAACCAAAAAAAAAACCTGATAAGTCTTTGAGATTGGATTTTAGTATGATGTTGTAAATTTTCAAAGTTATATTTCTCATCAGATGCATGTTGATCAATAATAAACAAATCATTACAATTAGAATTATCCAATTTAACAATAATAAATCCGAGATTGAATTGCCCTATAATTTCCATCAAGCCGAAATCTCTTTTCAATATAACCCTACTGAGTTCTCTTTCAGCAACTTCATTATCTTGAGTATCGATTCCGGAATTATTTAAATGTGTATCGCGATCGTTATTTTTATATTTATACTTGCAAAAATCTTGCTGATTTGTATCAATCAATTTATATCTTCGAATATCAAATGGTATCTCAATGTCTTGTCTTTCGTAATCACTCTCTATCATAACAGTCTCTAGATCAAGTGTCTTACTTGAAAAACTCAAAATTTTATTATCCTCTTTAGAGATTATGAGATTCTTGTTAAAAGCATTCTTATCATCGGCTATGATAACACCTTTATTAGAATCGTTCATATCATCTTCAAGAACCTCAACAAAATCTTCGACGATCATTTCCATTTGCTCCTCTTCTTCGATATCAGCTTTATCAACGTTTTCACCGCGATGTTTATCATCACATGATATAGACGCTGAAACATTGAAAGAATCCTTCCGGTCATTAACTAAGTAGGTATCAATTGGTTTAATAATATAATTTCTTTTTTTCGGCGTATTTGAAGATAATAATTGTGATAGATTTTTTTTCGGAGAACTAACAATCTCTGATTTTTCAGCAGAAATCTTTAGCTTTTTCATTACATGAACTTCACTTCCCTCTGATTGAGTAGTACAATTCGCAAACTTATACTCTTCACTTTTAACGCTCTCGTTGCTTTGAATGTTATTGAGCCTGACTATACCATCATCTCTGTCTTGCACAAGTAAAATTCCACTCCTATATTGGGCATTTTTGTTTTGTGAAGAAATCTCCTTCTTTGAATTCCCATGACATAAAACATTTTCTTCTATTGACAACTGCACGCCTCCAACATTAGAATACGCGAAAGTAGACCGAAATGGTTCCAGAACATTATTTAATTCTTCCTAAAAAAGAGTAAGAACTTTTCATTATATGGAATTTTTTATATTGAAAAATTATGAAATTACTTAGATACCCTTACTATCTCTACTATTTTGATTTCGTTATGTATAAATATTGTCCTTTTATCCGGGCTGACGTTAACATCATACGAAGCTAGACATATTAATTCTGTCAGTTATTTGATATAACGAAGAATTGTAAACTTAACTAAGCAGTAAAATAATCCACTAACATTTCGCAAGTCGAAAATCAATAACAACAAAAGGATACTGGTGAGTGTTAAAACTTTTATATAACTCATTAACAGCTTTCGCCATCTTTATGAAATAAAATGAAAGCAATGATCAATTTTGAATAATTGAATAAGAAATGAATAAAAATGTCGCTTTACTTTTGGTAAATTGCATGGACGACCATTAATGAAGTAATATTGCCTATCATTGCTTCCACGGCCGTATCCTTTCATAGGTTTAGAAATATAACCAACAATATGAGCAGTATATCCTTCACTTCAATACCAATTTAATTAATATATGATTCAATTAAACATTTGTTCATAATTACACACTGTGTTAATTATTCACCTTTCATCATATTCATTTTTTTGCAATCTCATATCTCGTTTGACATTCATATTTATGTTCAATGGTATTATTTGAGTTAATGTCTTGGCACCAAATATATTTGCGATATTATCTCTTAAGTCATTGTTCCCACTTGTAGTTAACACTCTTGTTTTTGCGCTGATATAGTAGGAATTTAAAAGTAAAAATCACCGTTAGTAATAATGTATAAAATTTCATAAAATTTGCAAAAAAACGAACATATGTCTAATATATTACGTGCATACTTATTATTTAACTGATTTGTACAAGAAATTCTAACATTTTCGCAAATGATACCATAAGCTTGCAATAATACTAGTGCTTTGCCAAATTCTCGCTTAATATTCTTTTTAAATTCACGGTGTCGAACTGGAACCGGTTCAAAAAGTCCTTGTAAGAATACGGACGTGCCTCGCTTTATTTATGTTTGAAAATAAGTAAATTGGATATCAATTACAAAACTTTTATAAGGAAGTGCTAAACAAATAATACCGATACCTCTCGAGCTATTGGAGACTTTTTTATGAGCCTTCCATGTGAATCATATTCCAATTTGGTACCCGTTGGAGTTTCTTCTTGAGTGCATGTTGAGACTACAAGTTTGGATAGAGCGCACAAAGAACTAAGTGCTTCGCCTCTAAAGCCAAATGAGTTGATTTCTGTTAAATCTTCAAAGCAAGATAGTTTGGATGTGTGATACTTGAGAGCTGATTAGATTTTATAATTGTTAGTTTTCGTAAATTTGGAATAATCTCTTAGGCAAAACTACCTAGGCTTTCATAATCATTATGATGAATTCCTATCCCATCGTCTATTACTTCAACGGATTGGATGCCATATTCTTTAAATCTGATTTCTGTTTAGATACAAATAAAACGCGTTAGTAATAAAAATATATAATATATGATAATTAAAAATAAGTTTAAAGCAATATTGACGCGTTTTTTTTAATCAAAATATGTTTATACCAATTGATTTTGCCTGAGCATCAAGACTGTTTTCTACAAGCTCTTTTACTGCTGTTGTTAAGTCCAAGATTACCTGGCCTGAACAAATTCGATGAATCGAAGAAGTATCAATTGCTTTGACCGACATATTTAACGCGGTTATAATAACAAAATGATCTTATTTTTTATTTATGCGAGGCTGCACTGCGGCCAAACATGTACTGATGCGATTTTTGGCGCGAGCCATGTGACCAATTTACTAAAATCTAAAAAATGACTCATAAAAACCCGTAGAAGATAAATCAACTTGAGAACACTAACTATACTTCGATATTTAACTGATATAATAATACGCAATTTAATCATCTCTTTTTCTTTTAAAACAAGTTATATTTAAAATGTCTTCGCCGCGTAGAAGGATCGAAACTGATGTTATGAAGCTGTGAGTTAATATTACTATACCGAGTTATTAAACGTTTTTAATATTTACCAATTTCTTAAATTTTTGCGATATCATTAAGTCTTATGAGCGATTATGAGGTTACTCTTGTCAATGATAACATGCAGGAGTTTTATGTTCGATTTCATGGACCTGAGGACAGTATGTCTTATTTTACGTAATTTATTATTCGTCTATATTTATTTATGTTCCATATAAATAAATTAAATTTCTATTACTTTGTTTTAGCACCATTTGCCGGCGGTGTATGGAAAGTTCATGTTGAGCTTCCTGACCAATACCCATATAAATCTCCGTCGATTGGTTTTATGAATAAAATTTTTCATCCTAATATCGATGAGCTGTAAGTTGTTTAGGTTCTAAATATTTTGATTAATATTTTTAACCATTTTTGAGTTCAAATATTGACTGATCAATCTCTTGTATGGATATATAGTAGTGGGTCAGTTTGTCTTGATGTAATTAATCAGACATGGAGTCCAATGTTTGGTAATTAACTAAATAAATTATGATTTTAATTATGTTCATTATATTTCATTATACAAATAATTTCACACTTTTTATAGACATGATCAATATTTTTGAGGTGTTTCTTCCTCAACTCTTGAGATATCCTAATCCCACCGATCCACTCAATGGCGAAGCAGCAGCTTTATTAATGCGAGAACCACAGGCATATGAAAACAAAGTAAAAGGTAATACATCAATTATGATTTAAATGACCTGGTGCCTGGTCCCACTATACTATTATTATCAAGTTAATTACGCTATATTTTATATATAATCATTTTTTTATATTAGAATATGTTAGCAGGTTTGCTACGAAAGAAGCAGCGGACGCAGCGAACGAAAGTTCTTCAGAAGATGAAGTAAGTTCTGTAGATTCATATTCAGATGAAGAAGAAGTCCCGGAAATGGAACTGTAACATGGATGCGTTCAAAGTCAAAAATTCTATCAAAATTTATATTGATATTACTCTAGTTTTGTGTTATTTTGTTTGTTTTATTATCAAATTTTCTTACTTTTAATTAGTTGCTCCAATATATATAGCATTATAGAAATTATTTTATTTTTTTTTTATTTGTTATTTGTTTTGTTTTTTTTTTCCCTTTTTCTCACATTTATAAGTAACAGGATTTTTAAAGCAGTATTTTGAGTTTTTATAATTTTAAGCATAAACTATAAACTTCAGGTACAGTTGAAGTACCTTTTCATAATAAATGTTTGTAACATATTTACAAATTTATAATGAACATTTCATATCCCCTTATCATTAATTGAATTTTATTTTTGTACATACAGTATACAGAATATAGTAAATATTATGATTATGATGATAAAATAGTTAATTTGCTTAATTAGACTTTCAAATGATAATACGCTTCTTTATAATTTGATAAAATTTAAACTAAATATTCTCTTGTTAAAATATTCTCTCGTTAAAATATCCGACTCATGAATTTCCCGGTTTAAATTCCGGCATTATATTTACTTAGCATTACGTAATGTAAATAAGCTATTTGGGAAAGTGCATAAGTGAAAAATATATAAAGTTAAAATTAAAGATTTCCTTTATGTAGCCGGAAAATTTTTCCGACATACTGAATTTTTGCACCCCCCGTCCCCCATGTACAAATTACTTTATTAGTCAAATTTGAAATTTTAGTTTTTTATACTCATACGCCAAGAGATAAAAGTTTATAAAAGATTTTTTCTCGTCACTTGTTGTTCATAATATGTTTTTTACTTTTTAATTTGTATATAGTAAAATTTTTTTATATATATTAAATGAAATGGTTAACGAAACTTCCGGAGAAAATTTATTAGAATTTTCGAAAATGTTGGACGAAACTTTTGGACCTACTGAATATAATACAGAAGAAATTTTACCGTCAAAAGTTGATCCGAGCAGAGAGAAAAGTACACAAGCTTTAACTCTTGGTCCCTCGCCTACTATGTCGGAAACTGAAATAGAACCCCGGCCTGAACAAAAAAAAGTTAAAATAAACGTTTCTCTACCTCAGGAACATTCTGTTAAAGAACATAATAGAGAAACCTCATCAGATTCTATAACAACTAAAGATTCGCATATTTTTGATGTTACTAAAGACATTTCTATTAATTCAAAAGAAGATACAACAGAGGCACCATTAAGAAATCCAGGTTTTATTGAAATGAGGCTAAAGAGAAAATCAATTATGGGTTTAGAGGAAGACGACTCGGATTGCTTAACAAATTCTCAACCTGTCACTGAAGAACTTCACATTGAAACGGACAATCCATCTCATTTGTTTTGGGTACCCGCACATTTGCATCCAGAAATAGCGCCAAATGAATTTAGAAAGTGGTTAAAAAATCATGCAAAAGATGGGTTTAATTCTGGAATAGGGTCGTTAAGAAGGCGGAAATCAACTCTTTCTAAACAATATATTCCTTCAGATGTTGAAGATGATGAAGAAGAAACAACAGATAAAAAAGTGGAACCTGAGAAAAAATGGACCGGTTTTGATTGGGAGTCATACATTGGATCAGATGGAAATATTAATCCAACTTCAGAATCAACAAAATTAAATATATTACGAAGGAGTCTAAGTTTGAATCTTCCGCCGTTTATGGGTAAGATAATTAATTTATTTAATTAAATTTGCATCATTTGCAAAACTTCAAACTAATGTTATATGAGTATTTTTGATATCATTTTTAATGTTATAACAAAAGTTCTCAAAGAAAAAAAAAATTCGAATGAATGGATGAATTAAAAAATACATTTACATTGTTATTGTTGTTTTTGTCAAAAAACTAAAATTTTTTTTTCTTTGTCACATATTTACTTGGCCGACCTTCAATTATTGTATTTATTAATTGGAAATTATAACATTAAGGAGGATCAATTTCTAATCCTAATGACCCAAATATATTTGATCGACATTCTTCTCCTGATGTGGACTCAAAAGTCCTTGTACCGAGAATGTCTCCAGCACTTAAGCGTGCCGCACGCACAAAAATTCGCAGAAATTCTGTTGCTGGAGAGCAAAATCCTAGAAGATTTTCTGCACATAGAAGAACAAGATCTACTCATGTATCATCTGATAAAGAAAAACAATCCGAAAATAATATAGTATCAAAGAGACCAAAACAAAAATCAGAATCTCTTTCGGTTCCACAAATTACTATTGATAAAGTAGATAAGAAACTGAATTCTAGCGAAATAGTTGATGAACCTGAAGAAATACAAAAAGACATTGAACTTGAATGTATAGATGTTAAAGATGGTGCAGGACCTATACGTATAACATTGAAAGATGAAGTTGCACCACCGGAAGTTTCATCTCAGATTACTCCTGCACTTCATAAAACAAGTTCGTTGGCATCAGATGAAAATGAATTATCAAGTGAATTGCAAGTAGATCAATCCGATGAATCAAATTCATTAAAAGTAAATACATCTAAACCCGGGACCTTTTCAACTACGATATCACCGTCAACATCACCAAATTCTACAAGTCCAACATCCCTGACAACACCTACATCCTCGACACAAAAACGTACTTCTGCATGGTCATGGCTATGGCCTGGAGGGTCGGAAGAAAAATTAAAAGATAAGGAAAAAGATCATGAAAAAGATAAAGAAGAAAAAGAACCAAAACCTAAAAAGAACAAATCTGATAAGTCTGAAAAATCTGAAAAATCTGAGAAATCTGAAAAATCTGACAGAAATGAAAACGAGAACAACGATTCAATTGTTAAAGAAAAGGATAAAGAAAAAGATAGAGAAAAATCACCGAAAAAGTCATTTTCATCCATTTTTTCATGGCCTCAGAATAAAGGAAAATCGACAGATGATTCATTAACAACTACTAATACGACTACATCATTATCACAGCCAATTATTTCGAATAAGAAAACAAAATATACCAATTATAACCGTCTTCCTATTCATGTAGAACGTGCAATCTACCGTCTTTCTCATGTCAAACTTGCAAACCCACGACGTCCGTTGCACGAACAAGTACTCATTTCCAACATGATGTTTTGGTATTTATCACTAATTAATAAGCAACAAGTTGAACATGGAGGTGGTGGGAATCCAAATGCTGAAATAGCAGCACACAAAGTGAAAAGTAAAGTAGGTAAAGAGAAAACTAGCCGCAAAAGAAAAAAAGCAGAAAAGAAATCAGGATTAACAAGAAAAGGAGCAGGACCAGGATCAAGTGCAGAAATAGCATATAAAGCTCCACAATATGATATGAATCAAATATCGCAACAATATATGACGCCACCAACGTCCACAAATGAATTCGAGGAAGAAACTGTAGAAGATTTTGGCGACAACATCGATTATCACGGCGAAGATGAGATTCAAGCTCATGGTTATCATCATTATAATGATGAATATCTTTCTGATGGAACCGATGGTGGATATCTTGACGAGACCAATGGAAGAATCGAAAGTAGTCATAGTGGAGGATTATTACACTCCAGTGCAGAATTTGATGACAATATAGGAGAAAGTAGTAGTGGAATTAAAAATAATAATTATGTTCGATCCCCTTCTCCTAATGGACGTTCGAAATCATCAACTGGACGTTCAAAATCACCAACTGGTAGACCAACATCACCTAATAAAAAATCAGGTCCTCCAACTCCACAAAGAAACTCAGTACCACCATCAAGTAAGCGTAAATTCATAAATATACCAAGAAATCGATCGTCAAGTGCGGGAACGAGGCCGTTAAATCCTCATAATAAAATTTCGTCAAAAATATCGACGATAAACTCAACAGCAGATGATGAAGATGATGATGTTCCACTCGGACTTTACAAAATTTCATCTAATACAAAGTAAAACAAAAGACGTACTATTTTTAATCATGAATGATTAAATAACCTTTATTTAAGCGAGCCAGGAAGTGGATCATAATAGTATTATCTAATATTAATATTAAAAAACAATTAAACATTAATGTAAAAATGGTATTATTTTTATATTAGTAATATTTTTTTTTTTGCCATTATTGTTAATGCTCAATTTTAGGGAATGATAATTATGGAGAAAGAAATAGATATGATTTTACATCAAATCGTAATTATTATTATTTAAAAAACCAACTGAAAAAGATTATTCTGGAATAGTCTATTATTATTTTATGTATGCATTGTAATTATTTTTTTTTTAATTAGCTTATAATTATTTTTCTTTTAAAACTTGTATTTTATTGTCTTTATAATAATTCAAAAAAAAAGTTCACGAAAAATAATAACGCTGTCTTTTTGTTTACCAGTTGTTATTTGCGTTGTCTCAATTGCTAAATTTGGACGGAATTGTCAATTTGCTGAACAATATTTAATAAAAAGAACAACGGATACTTTTATTGTAAAACTCACAAAAGGTTTAACAAAAAATAGAAGAGTAACCTATGAATTTAGGAAATTTTTTTTATTATTCCATGTTTTTTTTCCGACGGATTATGCCAAATAAGGCTAATATGCCGAAATATAATTTCGTATAGATTTTACCATAATTATATTTGTGATTTTCCGATTATGTAAATATTTGAAACCGAAGGGCATGGACTAAACATTCTCTCTATTACACTCATTTTTTTAGAGCAATTTCATGAATCATGATACCATAATTTATAAATAGAATATTGTCTTTTATTTCCTTTTCTTCCTACTGAAGTTTCTTCTTGAACATCTCAAATAGTATTAACCATAAAGAAGATTCCAGTTTATTTTAGCTGATACTTATTTTCAATAATCTGAATTGATTTTTCAAAAACTTTTTTCTGCTATTATAAGACTTTTTTCAGAGTACCAATAGGAAGGAACTAATTTAATATTAAACTGGGCTATTTTTAATATTTTTAACTGTAGTAGGTTACAGTATATATATATATATTGCAACCTACTTGCATTAAGTTATTACCTACTTATGAGTAAATTGTTACCTACTTACTGTTTTTGATATTCTATGGCCTTTTTATTGTCAAAATGCTATTCACATGATTTCACCTTTCTGTGTTCTTTTTATTACCTTGTAGCTATCTGCTTGTTTTCATTATTCTATTCTTTTTTTATTACCTTCTAGCTAACTGCTTGTTTTCATTGCTCTATAGTCTTTTTGTGGCTAAGATGCTTGGCCAACATTGATTGCTAAAAATCATGTTCTAATCAGGTGGTGCAGTAAATTGCAGATCAGATGGTGACTTCTTTCTTTTTGTTTTTAATTCATTTATATGATAAATTTTTTATTGATGGTACTGGTCTTCCAGTCTTCTTTGAATGCCTGGTTCTATAATGAAAATGCTAACCCTTCTGTGCTAGCTTGGTTACCAGTTTTATATTGAAAATATATGCCTATTTGATTGCCTTCAGGATGCTAAAATAGTATAAAAAAAGGTGACAGATAGTGCAGAATCCTGCTTATTTATAAGATAGGTCACTCCCAGGTCTAAGGTAAGGTTGCTTGTCTAAACCTTTTCAAAATCCTACAATTAGTTTCGTCAAAATTTTACTATAGATTTATTATAGTTTTGGCAGAGTTTTGGCAGTTTCAGCATTTATAATAAGTTTCGGCAGTTTTGCCTTTCTCCAAAGTTTTGCCAGTTTTTTAATATAACTTTAATATAGTTTCGGCAGAATTTTGCTTTTCAGTGAAACGCCATCTTGCCTAAACCCTTAGGTTTCGACAAGCAACCTTAGTCTAAGGTAAAAATCATATATAAAATTCTTTGCAGATCTTACTATAAAAGGAAATTTTATGTTACATTGTTATGATTTTTTTCCTTTTTAGCTAATTAACCAATAGAATTTAAGAAAAAAATAAGGTAAAAACTATTAGTAAAGGGCCAATTTTCTACGATAACCTTTATTATAAGTAAGCGGGTTCTGATGGTGCAGTAGATTTGCAATTAATTTTAGTCAATATTATGCTATAATTTTAGCCAATCTTTAAGACATATGATTTAAAGATTTAACTTGATATCATAGTAGTGATCTGATAGTATCCTGAAGCTGTTATAGAACTAGTAAGAAACTGGTAAGAAGCTAGTATACTTTTATTAAATTCGCCCACTTGTATAATAACTTGGATGTCGAATTATTATGTTCAAAAATCTAACTGAATTTATAGAATAGTACTGACCAAAATTATCATAATTTATTATACTTACTGTACCAATTATAAATAATAAAAAATAAAATAAAAAATAAAAAAAGAACCAAGATTTGTATTTGTACTTTATTTACAAATCTTAATTTTTTTATTATTTTTTAGAATTCAGAAGCTTACAAACTTAAAAAAAAAAAGAATAATTAGTAATCATTTATATAATAAAAAAATAAAAAATTTGATTTTCTGTACTTCAAAAGTCCATTCAAGCCTTTTAAATAACTGAATAAATAAAAGGAAAAAGAGAAAGAAAGGAAAGAAAAATAAAGGAAAAAAAAAGAGAAGAAGAGAAACAGAAACAAAAGGAAAGAAAAACAAAGAAAGAAAAAAAGAAAGGAAGAAAAAAATTAAAAAAGTTTAAAAAAAAATGCATAAGATGCTCTTTTTTTAAACTTTTAATATATGTAATTAAAGCTTCAAATAGGTCAGTTTAGTCTGGATTATAGACAGTTTAAAATTGAATTGAAAAACTAGTAGTTTAATTCAGTTTAATTCAATTTTTATAAAAATGCGAAAAATTAAATAATTGGCAATTAAGTGATTATAAAATGTCAAGCCATATATTGTTAAATTTCTTGCAATAAGACATGTTAAATGGTGGTAAAATTATATTTTTAGTATTAATAAATCACAAGTTAGATCACATTAAATGATTTATAAAAAATTAGCATTAGAAAATTATTTATTAATATTAGAGATATGATCTTATCACTATTTAATGCGTTTCAGTAAGATGAATCTAATAAATATTAATTTATCTATGTGCAATCACTGGATGGTAAATAATGCCAAATTTCACATTTTTTTAAAATTTTTAAATGTTAAAAATTAAAATGCCGATACATGCATTTATTTGTTATTTAATGATCATATAAATATAAATTAGTACTTATTGGATTCGTCTCAATAAGACAAGTTGAATAGTAGTAAGATCATGTCTTTAGCATCGATAAATAGCTTTCTAATGCTAATTTATTAAACTTATTTAACATCAGTTAACTTGCGATCTATTGATACTAGAGATATGATCTTACTACCATTTGATTTATTTCAATAAATTAAATTTAATAAGTTCTAATTTATATTTGTATAATCATTAAATGATAAGTAAATACATATATCAGTATTTTAATTTTTAACACTCAAAAATTTTTAAAAATGTGAAACTTAATATTATTCATCATCTAATAATCATACATAGACAAATTAAAATTTGTTAGATTTGTCTTACTGAGACATATCGAATGGTAGTAAGATCATATCTCTAGTATTAATAGATAATTTTCTAATACTAATTTTTTTATAAATCATTTAATAAGTTAACTTGTGATTTATTGATAATCTTAGCACCATTCAACATGTTTTATTAAAAGAAATCTAATAATATATAGCTTGACTTTATACAATTACTCAATTACCAGTTATTCAATTTTTCATATTTTTATAAAAAATTAGATTAAACAGGACTCTACTTACTTATAAGATAGGTTACCCCAGGCCTAAAGTAAAAATTATATATAAAATTCTTTGCAGATCCTACTATAAAAGGAAATTTTATGTTATATTGTTATGATTTTTTTTCCTTTTTAATTATTAACCAATAGAATTTAAGAAAAAAGTAAGGTAAAAACTATTAGTAAAAGGCTAATTTTCTACGATGATTTTTATTACAGTCTACCCTTGATATAGCAAAGAAACCGTTCTGCACCTCAAATTCGTTATAGCAAGTTAACTAAGAATTTAAAGAATTTGATTGGTTACCTCGTTATAGTGAGAGAAAATTGACATATTTTATTGGCTAAGCGTCACGTGATTCGTTATATAAAAAATTTGCTATAGGAAGGGTAAACTGTATAAGTAAGCGAAATTCTGATTAAACTGAACTGAATCACTGGTTTTTTAATTCTAATACCTAAGGCCACTCCAATTTAATAGTTTGTTTAACGTACCCCACCTCCCTCATTTTTGAAAAATTTTTAAAAATAAACAAACATATGTTATATCACGTGACTTATAATAACATCACCGATCTGTATAATATTTAAAAGAATTTCTTTCCAGTGTAATTGAATCTACCAAAGAAAATGGTATAATTAATAAAAGTAATATATGTAAACTTATTAATTGCATTATCTGTAATAAATTAAGATGTATTTTTAGTAAAAATGCATTGAGTGATAAAGAAAAAACTATGTTTATTTTTAAATGTTTACTTAATTTGACCCCCTCCCCCCCCTCAATTTTTATATAAAGTTAGGACGTTAAACAAACTATTAAATTGGAGCAGCCTAAATAGGATCTCGCCTACTATTAAAATATATTACCAGTAGAAATTTCACTTTCATATGAAACCTTACCTTAGAATTTGCTTAAATTCTATTGGTTAATTGACTAAAAAGGAAAAAAATCATAATAATGTAACATAAAATTTCCTTTTATAGTAGGATCTTTAAAGAGTTTTATATATAAACCTTATCTTAGGCCACAGGGTGACCTATCTTAATAGTAGGCAGGATCCTACCTAAATTGAACTGAATTTTGAGACAGTTTTGGATCAGTTCTCTGGTTTAGCCTGAACTATTCAGAGCTTTATTTATATATACTAATACTATATAATATGTAATATTTAATTAATATAATTAACACTAATCAGGTAATTTGCTAACTTTTAATCCAGTGATCAGAAAGGTATGAAATATAACTCATTGGAATCATCTCAATAAGATGAATCTAATGGTAGTATAATCGCATTTCTAAGATTGATACTTGATGAGAAATTAAGTAAATATAAAAATAAAAATATATCATTTATATTTTATTTAATTTTTTATTAACTAACTAATATTCCTAGAAATGCGTATTGATACACTCCAATTAGATTCATCTTATTGAGATGATTCCAATGAGCTATATTTCATCCTTTTCTGATTACTGGGTCAAAAGTTAGCAAACTGTCTGATTGGTAACGATATTTGGCGAACATGCTAATCAGTCACCGATTGGTGACTAGTGTTCTGAACAGGTCAGGTCAATTTGGGTGACCCATCAGATTAACCTGAAAATTTTGGGTCGAGTCATCAAATTCATGACCTGACTTCAGGTCGGGACACAGTTTGTCCCGACCCGTTGACTCATTTGACCTGATATAATATTTCTGAACAGATGGATTAAATATGTGAAAAAAAAATGCCAAAACGTTTTTTTGTATTAATTAGGCTGCTCCAAGCCAATTCTTTGTTTAACATAACATAGAGGCCCAATCTAGGGAAGGGGAGGACAAAAAATAATACATAAAATACAATACATGACCAGAATTACCATTAATATTGGCCAAAATTTTGACCAAAAGAGTGAGCAAAAATTTTGGATGATAATTCCGGCCAAGACTTAAAGATTTGTATAATTCCGGCCTAAATTACATGTATTTTTTTTACATAAAAAATCCAAAAATAGGGGGGAGGGGTTATGTTAAACAAAAAATTGAATTGGTGCGGCCTTATTAAGAAAAAACATTTCAGTGTTTTTTCATATAATAATATCAAAAAAAAACTCTGAAAATGTTTTTTTATTGCAATACTATTAAGAAAAAACATTTCGGCATTTTTTCATATAATGAATATTAAAAAAAATGCCAAAACGTTACTTTTTTAACAGAAAAATGTCAAGTTTGGCATTTTTTGTTTTTTTCTAACTAAAAAATGTCAGATTTGACATTTTTCATTAAAAAAAAACTTTTCTTTAACTAAAAATGTCAGGTTTGATGTTTTCAATTAAAAAACCTGGATTTTTTTTTATTTTTTTAGTCATTTTTGATACACAGGTCAAATAGGTCAATGGGTCAGGTCGGGTAAGATGGGTTATCCGACCTGACCTGACCCAACTTGATTTTTTTTTGTCAGGTTGGGTAAGACAGATTACCTGACCTGACCTGACCCGTTTAGAACACTATTGGTGACTGATTGATACCTGATTTTTTACTTTTCAACCTGTGTAATAAAATTGAATATATATCTAATCATAGATTATTGTATTAAAGTCAAATATTCCTTTTTCAACTAGTAAATATTCTACCAATTTTTATATTAAAATTTGGATAATAATTGGCCAATTTTTAATAACTTTTAAAATTTAGCTGAAATGTGTGCTAAATCAGTCAAACTTTTACCGATTTGTTATATAACCAAAAGTTTTGATTTTGACTAATAGTTCATTTTTTTCACAAAATAATTTCAGTATATTTTTAAAAATATTTATGAAATATAGATAATTTGTCAATGAAAGACTTTACAGTAGATTTTACTGAGATTCAAAAGCTAATTATTATACTTCTATTAAAAACAGTTTTCTTTAAATTTTTAGAAAAAGCATTACTAAATATAAGAATGCTAATGGACTGATATTTCTTAAAACTTATAGCAATTATTTACTAATAATTATTAATTTTCTTCTATTTGCAAGTATCATATATCACAGATTATAATACTCTGGATATCTTGCAAAAATTGGGGGTTTTGGTCCTGTACTTTTAAATATTAAAAATTCCATTTTTTACAAATATCTTATAATCTAACAGTTTAATTTGAGCTATCTTTTTTTATTTTAAAGAACTCAATGAAAGTTATTAAACAAAAAAAAATTGCTTAAATTTAATTACTAAATTATAAGATAAATGTAAAATATCTTCAAGTACTAGTATACAATTCTATGAAATTTAACAAGAAGGGAAAGGTACTATGGTCCATGATATATAAAAAATCAAATAATTTGATATTAATAATAATTCAAATTATGCTTATTTTATATATATTTTTATAATTTTGCTATTTTATATAAAGTCTATAAGATACAAAAGAAATACATTACAGTTATCTATTACCATTTTAATTGATATTAATAAGTTAACTAAAGCTCTAAACAGTTCAGTTCAATTCCATTTTTTGGTTTTTTTCTAATTGATTAAAATTTATTTTATACAATAACTTGCCATAGGATCCCAAACATTTCTTATAGAACTCACAACTGACTTTTTACCAAAAAAAACCCAATTTGCTCTTTTTTTTTTATTTTCAGTTTTTTGCAATTATCTTAGTATCCAGTGATCTGATTAATGTGGATTTTTTTTATTTTGTAGATTTCAATGAGGGCTACAAAACAAAAAAAGTTTGCATAAATTGGATTACTAGATGCCAAGATAATCACAAAAAACATGATTTTTTTTTTGAAATTTAAGCCAATTTACTAAAAAGTTAGTACTCTTAAAGTTGTATATGTAATGTCCAGGATTCTCTCACCATCCAGTGATTGTAGAAAGCCAATTAATAGTTTATTGAAATCATCTCCACTAGTTGAAAAAGGACAATTCGGCCTAAATTTGACCAGGTCGAATATAGGTCGAATGATGGTCTAACCTGTGTCAAATTGAGGTCGAATTTTCGGGCGCATTTAGGGTGCCAATCGTCCCAAATTCAGACTAATTATTCGACCATTATTTAGGTTTAAATTGACCAATATTCGATCTTAAAACTTTAAGCCGAATTATGGTCTAATAACAACCCATTTATTTATGAATTTATTTTGATTTTTTTTATCAAATTTATTAAATAAATGTATTTATTAATGCTTAAATACTTTATAATTATATTATTATTATTGCATCTATCTAATTTACAAAAAATATTGCTAATTCTAATACAATTCCACAATTACATGATTCATGTATTCGTATATACGAATCTTTGATTGTTCTTTAGCAATCCATCCGAACCTATAAAAAAAAGAAGAACGGTTAGTAACCGTTCATAATATTAAAAAAATAAGAAAAAAAACCAAGATTCGTACTTACTTACGAATCTTTGGTTTTTTCCGTTCTTCAGAAGACACCTGAGACACTCGAGACCTAAAAGAAAAGAAAAGAACGGTTATTAGTAACCGTTCATAATAATATTAAAAAAAAAATCAAAAAAATAAACCAAGATTCGTACTTACGAATCTTGTTCTTCTTCCCGAAGGTCCGGAAGCTCCCACCCACCCGATCCTAAAAGAAAGAACGGTTATTAGTAACCGTTCGTAATATTAAAAAAAAAAAATTAAAAAAATAAACCAAGATTCGTACTTACGAATCTTGGTTCTTCTTTTTCCCGAAGGTCGGAAGCCCACTCCACCCGATCCTAAAAAAAGAAAGAACGGTTATTAGTAACCGTTCATTAATATTAAAAAAAAAAATTAAAAAAATTAAACCAAGATTCATACTTACGAATCTTGGTTTTTCCACACAAAAGCCCGCCCGAACCTATAAAGAAAGAACGGTTAGTAAACCGTTCCAAAATGATAAAAAAATAAAAATAAAAAATATATAAAGATTCGTACTATACTTACGAATCTTTATCTTTGGGTTTTCGTTCTTCGAAGCCCACCCAAACCTAAAAAAAAGAAAGAATGGTTAGTAAACCATTCGTAATAATAATAAATAAAAAAAAGATTAAAGATTCGTACTTACGAATCTTTGGGTTTTCGTTCTTCAGGCCCACCCGAACCTATAAAAAAAAGAAAGAATGGTTAGTAAACCATTCGTAATAATAATAAATAAAAACAAAAATTAAAGATTCGTACTTACGAATCTTTGGGTTTTTATTCTTCAGAAGCCCACCCGATCCTAAAAAAAAGAAAGAATGGTTAGTAAACCATTCGTAATAATCAAAAATAAAAAAAGATTGAAGATTCGTACGAATCTTTGGGTTTTCGTTCTTCGGAAGCCCACCCGATCCTATAAAAAAAAAGAAAGAATGGTTAGTAAACCATTCGCAATAATCAAAAATAAAAAATATTGAAGATTCGTACGAATCTTTGGGTTTTCGTTCTTCAGAAGCCCACCCAATCCTAAAAAATAGAAAAGAACGGTTATTAGTAACCGTTCATAATATTTTTTTAAAAAAATAAAAAAAAAATCCAAGATTCTTACGAATCTTTGGAATTTTCCCGTTCTTCGGAACACGGAAGCCCACTCGAACGGCTGAACCTAAAAAAAAAGTAAAAAAAGAACGGTTAGTAACCGTTCATATTAAATTAAAAAAAAAATAATAAACCAAGTTTCATATTTACGAAACTTGGTTTTTCCATACTTCGGAAGCCCACCCGAATGGCCGAATTTAAAAAAAAAGTAATAAAAGAACGGTTAGTAACCGTTCATACTAAATTAAAAAAAAAAATAAATAAACCAAGTTTCGTACTTATGAAACTTAGTTTTTCCATACTTCGGAAGCCCACCCGAGCCTTTTAAATGGGTGTCTTGAATCTAAAAAAGAAAAAAACGAAAACGTTAGTGAAACGTTTCGTTAAAAAAAGTAAAAATTCGAAGATATATGTATACTTTCGAAAGAGATAAGTGACGAAAGGAAAGGGGAAAGGGTAAGGAAGGGAAAAGCGAAGGAAGGGAAAGGAGAACGAAGGAAGGGAAAGGGGAAGAAGAGAAACTGGGACGAAGGAAAAGGGGAACGAAGGAAGGGAAAGGGCGAGGAGGGAAGGAAGAAAATTAAAAAAGTTTAAAAAAGGATCATCCTTTTTTAAACTTTTATTTTAATACGCGTATCATGTAATGCGTAACGTTTGATTAACATAATTCAACTAGGTTGAATATATGTCTAATCGTAGATCTTTACTAATTGAAGTCGAATTTTATTAATTCTAGTCGAATATAGGCCAAATTGTATTAAGGCCGAATATTCCTTTTTCGACTAGTGCTCATCAAAATAGTTTAAATGGAACTAAAATCATCTTTTTAACATTGATAAGGGGCGTGCCAGAAATTACATGATTATTCTCAATTAGAGATCTGTAGAATTCAATTACATAATAGGTAGGAAGGGAATTGGCTAAAAAAATACATACAGTATAATATATATTATATTATATTAATATATATATTATAATACAATTAGTTTGCTATCTAATAATCCTATTTGCAAAAACTTTTTTTTGTTTTGTAGCCCATTTATACTTTATAAAATAAAAAAAATTCATTGAAATTGGACTGCTAGATGGTGAAATAATTGCAAAAAAGCTTATTAATAAATAAATTACCATATATTTTATATATATTATAATACAATTATTTTACTATCCAATAATTCGATTTGCATAAACTTTTTTTTTGTTTTGTAAACCTTTTTATGCTTTATAAAACAAAAAAAAATTCATTAAAATTAAACTGCTATATAGTAGTTAATTGCAAAAAAGCTTCTTAATAAATATATTAGTATTACTATATATTATATATATATTATAATACAATTATTTTACTATCCAATAATTCAATTTGCATAAACTTATTTTTATTTTGTAACTCTCTTTATACTTTATAAAACAAAAAAAAATTCATTAAAATTGGACTTTTAGATGGTGAAATAATTGCAAAAAAAGCTTCTTAATAAACAAATTAAATATTATTTACTATAAAAGATATACTATTATCATAAAAGGGGGGCGTCTAAAGCCGTGTTCAATCACGTGACTTGTAAAAATTTATTTTTTACAAATAAAACTTTTTCGCCAATACATAAAA
The DNA here is from genome assembly GCF_026210795.1 of Rhizophagus irregularis. Taxonomy (NCBI): domain Eukaryota; kingdom Fungi; phylum Glomeromycota; class Glomeromycetes; order Glomerales; family Glomeraceae; genus Rhizophagus; species Rhizophagus irregularis. Next base: position 2,221,156 of record NC_089449.1, on the reverse strand, counting down.
CTTTCAAGTTACATATAGTATGTGTATTTTAGCCTGCTGTGCAAGTTTACTTAGTGCGCAATATGGGGTTTTGAACACCGTTTTTGACTTATTTGAATTTTTTCATTTTCGTCATCTATTTTTGGATATGATTGGCAAAGATTACTCGTTCATATGTAAAGTCAAAAACAGTGTTTAAAACCAGCTTTTTTTCACTAAGTAAACTTGTAAAGCAGGCCAAAATACACTTATTTTATAACCTTCATACTTACATTAATCTTAGTTCATAAAAAAATGGCTTATTTATAAAATGTCAAGTCACATGATCGAACACGGCTTTAGACGACCCCATAAAAGGTATATTGTGACACCTGATTGCAGGACCTGATCCCTATCAGAACCTTGGATAATTATAGTTAAGGTCATATCTGACTATATTTTAAACTTTATACATTATTTATCTTATAATTTTATTAAGTTAATATTATAAGATAATATAGAAAAAAATGGTTCTTTTAAAGAAAAAAATCTTTTGATACCAAAAATTATGCAAGTTTACTGATTAAAATTAGGGATAAAGTTGTGTAATAAGTAAGGTTGCTTGCCAAAACCTAGGGGTTTAGGCAAGATGGCGTTTTTCCGAAAAGCGAAATTCTGCTGAAACTATATTAAAGTTATATTAAAAAACTGGCAAAACTTTGGAAAAAGGCGAAACTGCCGAAATTTATTATAAATGCCAAAACTGCTGAAACTCTGCTAAAACTATAATAAATCTATAGTAAAATTTGACGAAACTAATCGTAGATTTTAAATTATGCAGTAAGCAACCTTAACCTAATAATGCAAAATTTGGCAAAAAAATATACACTTTTTCACAATCGGTATACATAGAAATATTCAAAAAAATAAAAAATTACATTATTAAATATTACTTTTAAAATTACACATATGGGCGGATTTGATTCACAGGATAAAATTGCTTTATTGCCTCATTGGTCCTATTGCGTAATACTAAACTGATCAGCAAACACAAGATTTCACATCAGGTGAGTTGTAGATCAATTGAAACAAATTTTTTTTTGAACTTGCCAACGTTAAAAAAAAAATATTTTTAAAAAAAACCGTGTTTTAACCCATCCAACATAGTTACAACCCATCCGACTTGCCAAGTATGTTACCGTGAGCTGTATGAATATTTAGTGCTGGAGTTTTTTTTTATTCTTTTCGGCTAGTTTTCTATTTCTTTTTTTTTTTCTTTTTACCTTTTAGATCTAAGAAGTTTTTTAAATAATATTGTTCTAAATTCTCCCTTTTTGCTTATATAGGTCTCATTTGGAAGACTTATTATAAAGATATTTTGAAAGTGAATTTTTGAAAAGAGTTTGGGTGGTTATCTTTATATTTCACTATTTTTTTGTCACAAGCGTTGAGCGTTCAAAATGTTTTATGTTTCTTATTATATTTAAATCTAAAGTATTATAAATACTGTAATAGATTAAATTTATAATTTAAAAATCAATTTTTTAGTTTTAACTTGAGACTTGTATACTACTTGTGTACTTTTTAAAATTAGAAATTAAATTAAAAAAAAGCGAAAGTAAAAAAAACATTTTATTGGAGTGGCTTAGCATTATCATATGATGTTACACTGATCTACATATCATAAATCTGGCCAAAATTATGTTAATTCCGGCCAAAATTAAAATCGTATCAAAATTGATTTTTTTTAATCACACATCTTTATGGATATCGTGCAATGCATCCTTAACTTTGCTGTGCTTGCATAATGCAAAAATTCAGCATATTTAGGTGATGAAACAAATCCGCCAATATGAAAGTTATAAATAGTAGAAGAGTAATTATTTTATTAAAATTTTACATTTATATCTTTTAAAATAAATTCATAATGGCAATAATAAATTTTTAAAAATTCTTAATATAAAGGATATAACCTTGATTATAATTGTTTGGGGTCCTCCCCCATCCACCTTAAGGTTGCTGAAAAAACTAGAGGGTTTTGGCAAGTTGGCGAAATACTGAAATAGCAAAGCTTTGTTGAAACTATATAAAAGTCATATTAAAAAGTTAGCGAAACTCTGGAGAAAAGCGAAACCTGCCAAAATTTATTATAAATGCCAAAACTGCTGAAACCTTGCCGAAACTATAATAAAACTATAGTAAAATCATGGAGAAACTAATCATAGAATTTTGGAGAGATTTAGGCAGGCAACTTTAATCCACCCACTAAATCACGTAATTTCTGGCATGTTCCTAAATGGTGAGTTAATTTTGCCAATTTTTCAAAAAATAACTCACTATTTATCAATACTAGAAAAATGATTTTAGTACCATTTGAACTGTCTTAGTGTAATAATTCTAATGAGCTATTGATTGGCTTTTTACGATTACTGAATGGTGAGTTATTACGCAAAACGAATTCTGACTAATTAGAAAAGGACTGAAAAATAGAACTAAACTGAACTATTCAAAACTTTAAAGTTAATTTTAAAATTATAGAATAAAGAAATTTGGACAGCTTCTCTTAAAGGTTTTATAATTAAATAATTTTAGTAAATTAAAATCTGTAGTAATAAACAATTCCAAGTAGTACTAATGAATATTTCTAAATACATCACCAGTTCAGTTTAAAGCTCTAATCAGTCCAATTTTAATCTGGTACTCTGAATTAAAAATTTGGATTGGTTAGGTCTAGGTTGATGTTTTAATTTAAACTAAAATATTCAATCCAGTCTGATCTAATTTCAGATTATAAATTTATACTGAACCAAATTTTATAGATTGGACTGAACTAAACTGAGTAAATATTTTCGCAATAGTTTTATATTAAAACTATTGCAATTATTTAATTATTAAATAAAAAATGTTATTAAATATTTTTTTTAATATATTATTATAAAAAAATGTTTACACAACATTTTTTTAATTAATTTAATGAAAAAATATTGCAAAACATTTTTTTTAATATATTATTATAAAAAATGATCAAAGGATTCTAACACCTTCTTCGTAATTTAGGAAAAACCCATATTTGAATATAAAGATGATGCTCTTCTCACTTAAAAAGTATGTAATTATGTCAAATTTACAAGAGGCCTTATCTCAGACACAATTATATTTTACATACAAAGGCTCATCCCAAAAAAAATTGCAAGACGATAGCAAGGAAAATTGTTAATTCATTTTACAATGCATTTCACAAACATGTTTAAAAATAAAAATCATATTGTGATAAAATGATTCAAGTCAAAAAAAAAGTCAGTATCACTAAAACAATTAAATTATACCTAATTTCACAGTTTACTTCAATTAATACAGGTTCTAGTGTAGTTTCTATTATGTACTTATCAATCAAATGACAAGAATTATTAGTTAACTGTAAGGTTGCTGGAGAAATTAGAGGGTTTAGCAAGTTGGCGAAATGCCAAAATAGCGAAACTTTGCCAAAACTATATGAAAGTTATATTAAAAAGTTAGCAAAATTCTGGAGAAAAGTGAAACCTGACAAAACTTATTATAAATTCCAAAACTGCTGAAACCTTGCTGAAACTATAATAAAACTATAGTAAAATCTTGGAGAAACTAACGTAGGTCTTTGAGAGATTTCTGTGGCTGCACAACCTTAAGTTAACTGCATGATCAGCGTAAGAATTCTCTCATAAACCTTTTCACTAACGGCACTAAGCAACCATGGAAATCAAGAAAAATATTTATATAATTGCAGTGCAGTAGTACTAGTCAAAATTATTTATTTCGTCAATAAGACCTTTCGGCAATAATTCGGCAAATCGATCACATTATTCGTCACACATTCGGCTAATTACAAAAATCAGAAAAAAATCGGCATAAATCAACTGGTCGATTTTTGGTCGATTTTTGGTTGAGTTGTAACATAAAAAAAACCATAAATTGATCAATATTTTTTTTATTGATTTTTATTAACAACAAACAATCAACTTAAAAACTTTTTTGACGATTTTTAAACGATTTTTTAATTAATTAATATCAATAATGGCAAAAGTTCAGCAGATTAGTGACATATAATATACTAAGCTGTAGCCACAGTAATTAGTTGATCTATTACTGAATTTAGATTATTAATAATAGTTTAAATTATTTTGAAAAAAATCTTTTTTTCTCAAAATGGTTTTTTTATTTAATCAGTTCCGGCATAGATACTGATATTCCATGTAAAGTTTTGAAAAAAAATTCTGAAACTTTCTTTAATAAAACATTTTTAATACTAAAAAATGTTTTTTTTTTAACATTTTTTATATAGAAAATCAGTTCTGGTGTGGATACCGATATTCCAGGTAAAGTTTCAAAAAATTTTCAAAACTATCTTAAAAAAAAAAATGTTTTTTACTAAAAAAACATTTTTTTTATAATATTTTTTATTTAGGAAATTAGTTTCAGCGTGGATACCGTTTTCCTAGGTAAAGTTTTGAAAAGTTTTGAAAAAAAACATTTTATAACTAAAAACGTTTTTTTAAATATTTTTTGTTTAGGGAATTAGTTCTGGCATGAATACCATTTTCCTAGGTAAAGTTTCAAAAAATTTTAAAACTTTCTTAAAAAAACGTTTTTTTAATTAAAAAAATGTTTCTTTTTTATTTTTTTTACAAAGAAAATCAGTTCTGACGTGGATACTGATATTCTAGGTAAGTTTTGAAACTCTTTTGAAACTTTCTTTTAAAAAAAAACATTTTAACATAAAAAAACATTTTTTTTTTGTTTTTTTTTTGCAGAAAATTGGCTCCGGCATTAGGGATGGTAAAGTCCTATGTCCTGGACCTAAAGACCTGGTCCTAGGACCTGGACCTGGTCTGCAGATCTTTAGGTCCAAATTTTGGACCAGAAGCGGACCAGGTCCTAAAAAGTCCTAGCCAATAAGGTTATAAGAGACCTATATGTTTAAATTATATATGTATAATTTGCTGTAAATTTGATATTAAGTAATTATAAATTATAAAAAAGTGCACTGCAATATTGCAATACAATTTTTATATTATTAAAATCATATAAAAAATGAGTTGCGATATTGCGATTCACATTTTTATATTAAAATCAATATAAAAAAGTGAATCGCGATACCACAACTCACTTTTTTTATATAAAATCAATATAAAAAAGTGAATCGCGATACCGCAACTCACTTTTTTTATATAAAATCAATATAAAAAAGTGAATCGCGATACTGCAACTCACTTTTTTTATATAAAATCAATATAAAAAAGTGAATCCCGATACCGCAACTCACTTTTTTTATATAAAATCAATATGAAAAAGTGAATCGCGATACCACAACTCACTTTTTTTATATTTAATTATTACTAAAATTCATAAAATCTATAAATAACTTAGTCAGGACCAGGTCCTAACAGGACCTGGTCCGCAGGTCCGTTCAATAGGACTTATAGGTCCCAGGACCAAGACCGGACCAGAACTGACCTAACCATCCCTATCCGGCATGGATACCGATGTTCCAGATAAGTTTCAAAAAAAAAAATTTGAAACTTTATAAAAAAAAACGTTTTTTTTCATTTTTGTATAGGAAATCGTTTCCAATGTGGACGCCGATATTCCAGGTAAATTTTGAAATTAAAGTTTTGAAACTTTTTTAATAAAACATTTTTAATGAAACATTTTTTTATCTTTAATTATAGGGATATCAGTTCCAGCATGGATACTAAATCCCAAAAATAAGTTTCGAAAAAGAATTTCGAAACTTTTTTTAATGAAAAAATGTATTTGTAACAGCCTGTTACATATCTTATTTGTAACATCCTTTTTTTATTTTTTTTTAATAATAAATTTAATGTGTTTCACAAATAAAATTTTTATATGCAAAATTTAATTTGGAAAACTTTTACTTAATATATTTAAGACAGTTTCATAGACAAAATTTTAAGTTATAAGCAGTTTCTTGAAATTTTTTAAAAAATTCTTTTGTCTTAGTTACGACTGATCTTTTGTTTTTGTTTACATTACACCTGATCTTAAATTTTAATTGGATAAAATTGGGGGTTGTTACAAATAAGACGCGTAACAGGCTGTTACAATTAGATTTATCCTTCTTTAATAAAACATTTTTATACTAAAAACATTTTTTTTATTATATTTAATTATAGGAAATCAGCTCCAACGTGGACGCTGATATTCCAGGTAAGTTTTGAAACTAAAGTTTCAAAACTTTTTTAATAAAACATTTTAATGAAACATTTTTTTATTTTTAATTATAGGGATATTAGTTCCGGCATGGATACCGAATCCTAAAAATAAGTTTCGAAAAAAAGAATTTTGAAACTTTCTTTAATAAAACGTTTTTATACTAAAAACATTTTTTTTATTATATTTAATTATAGGAAATTGGCTCCAATGTGGACGCTGATATTCCAGGTAAGTTTTGAAACTAAAGTTTTGAAACTTTTTTAATAAAATGTTTTTAATGAAACATTTTTTTTATATTTAATTATAGGGATATTAGTTCCAGTATACTTCTCAGTAGAATTAAAAAGTCAATGTCAAAATATTACGGCATAGCCAAAAACAATTACGTTAGTACAAATACTATTTACTAATAAAACATATAATTACAGCGAATTACGGCATTTTAATTACGTCTGTCATAATTCAAAAATTCAATTCCGCTGATAAGTATAAGTTCCAGCATGAATACCGAATCCCAAAGATAAGTTTTGAAATTTTGAAACTTTAATATAAAAACGTTAATTTTTAATGTTTTTTTATATTTTTTTGTAGGGATATCAGTTTTAGCGTGGATACTGAATTCCAAAGTTAAGTTTCAAAAAATAAATTTTGAAACTTTCTTTAATAAAACATTTTTATACTAAAAACATTTTTTTTTTATTATATTTTATATAGGGATATCAGTTCTGGCATGGATACCGAATCCCAAAGGTAAGTTTTGAAGTAAAACTTTCAAAACTTTTTTTGAAAAAAATTATTAATTTTTTTTCTTCCATTTTGTAGGTTCGGTCTTCGGTTCTTGGGTGTTGAATATACAGGTGAGTTTTGAAGTAAAATCTTTCAAAACTTTTTTTAAAAAAATATTTTTTTTTAATTTTTTTTAAAAATTTTTTTTTCTATTTTATAGGTTCGGCCTTTGGTTCTTGGGTATTAGATACAGGTGAATTTTGGAGTAAAATCTTCAAAACTTTTTTAAAATAAATTATTTTTTTTTAATTTTATTTTAATTTTTTTTTTGTAGATTTCTTTCAGTTTTTGGACATTTGGATATATAGGTGAGTTTTAAAGTGAAAGAATCGAAACTCTTTAAAAAGAATAATAATTTTACTTTAATTTTTATTTCTATTTTGTAGGTTTTGACTTTCAGTTGGGCTTTAGATATATGGGTAAGTTTCGAAGTTAAAACTTCGAAACTTTTTTTTAAAACAAGTTTTTTTTTTAATTTTTTCTTTTTTCTATTTTGTAGATTTCTGCTTTCAGTTCTGATTTTAGACATATGGGTGAGTTTTGAAGTTAAAAAAACTTTGAAACTTTTTTAAAAAAAATTTTTTTTTCAATTTTTCTATTTTGTTGGGTTTGACTTTTGATTGGCTTTAGATATATGGGTAAGTTTCGAAGTAAAACTTCGAAACTTATTTTAAAAAAAGTATTTTTTTAATTTTATTTTAATTTTTTTTTTCTACTTTGTAGGTTTTGACTTTTGGTTGGATTTTAGATATATGGGTAAATTTTGAAGTTAAATTTCAAAACTTTTTTTTTAAAATAAGTTTTTTTTAAATTTTTTTTTTTTCTATTTTGTAGATTTTGGCTTTCGGTTTTTGAATTTTGGATATATGAGTGAGTTTTGAAGTGAAAACTTCAATTTTTTTTTTTAAAAAAGTATTTTTTTAATTTTATTTTAATTTTTTTTTTCTATTTTGTAGGTTTTGACTTTCAGTTAGACTTTGGATATATAGGTGAGTTTTGAAGTAAAAACTTCAAAATTTTCTTTTTTCTATTTTGTAGATTTCAGTTTTCGGTTCTTGGATTTTGGATATATGGGTAAATTTCGAAGTGAAAACTTTGAAATTTTTTTTTAAAAAAGTATTTTTTTAATTTTATTTTAATTTTTTTTTTCTATTTTATAGGTTTTGACTTTTAGTTGGGCTTTGGATATATAGGTGAGTTTTGAAGTAAAAACTTCGAAACTTTTTTTAAAAAAAATTATTTTTTTTAATATTTTTAAATTTTTTATCTTTAATTTTGTAGATTTCGACTTTTAGTTATTAGGCGTTAGATATATGGGTAAGTTTTGAAGTTAAAACTTTGAAACTTTTTTTTAAAAAAGTATTTTTTTTAATATCTTTAAATTTTTTATCTTCAATTTTGTAGATTTTGGCTTTCGGTTCTTGGGTTTGGATATATAGGTAAGTTTTGAAGTTAAAACTTCAAAAATTTTTTTTAAAACAAGTATTTATTTAATTTTATTTTAATTTTTTTTCTATTTTGTAGATTTCGGTTTTCGGTTCTTGGGCTTTGAAATTACGTAAATAATTTTGGATGAGTGGATGATGGTAAATGATGGTGGACGATGGATATTGAATGATGAGTAGTAGACGAGATGTGGATGATGTGGATGATAGTTGATGGTGATTGATGATGGTTGACAATAAATGGTGAATGGTGAATGGTGAATAGTAGATGGTGGATGGTGAATGGTAGGTGTAAATAGATAAATACTGTAGATATTAGATATTTAATATGATAATTTTTAATGTGTAATTTTAATAAAGCGAAATAATAAAATATAATCAATTGATTGTTATTACAAAATTAAATATAAGTTAAATATATAAAAATCATTAACAATTAGACAATGAAAATTAGACTTAATTTCGTTTAACATTTGGCAATTTAAAATTTGGACGAATGTCTAGTAAAGGTTGATTTTTGCCGATTTGTGATTGCCAAGTGGCAGGCGAACTGTGCAAATTGTCCATTTTAATTTTAACGATTTTTTGGCAATGATTGGCCAAAATTAGATCAACTTTCGTCTAACATTCGTCAATTTGAAATTTGGACGAAATGAACTATTTTGACCAGTGTAAATTTTGTGATCTACTGGACAAAGACATTAGAGCTACATGCTAAGATGATGCATTTCATACGTTATCTATTTGATTAGTCACCAACTCACCAATACACATGTGAAATTTCATAGAGAAATGATGAATGGTTTACAAATTAATAATATTAGCATAGTTATTTAGTTCTTTACTTAGGTATATTACTAACATTATTCTAATAAATTTGTAAATGTACTGTGATTATTAAAAAAAAAAATAAAAAATAAAAAATGTTTTTACAACGTTTCTATAATAATTTAATGAAAAAATATTGTGAAACATTTTTTCAAAGTAATTTTAATTAGAAAAATATTTTCACATTTTTTTAATTAATTTAATGAAAAATATTGTAAAAACATTTTTTTTAATATATTATTATAAAAAAATGTTTTTGTAATGTTTCTATAATAATTTAATGAAAAAATGTTACAAAACGTTTTTTTAATATAATTTTAATTAAAAAAATGTTTATGCAACATTTTTTTATTATAGGACTGATTAGTTTATTTTCATCTGATTCTAAATTATCTTTTAATATAAATTGGACTGGACTAAAATGAACTAATTATTTTAGTTTAGTTTCAGATTACTCTTTAATCCAGATCTTAGAATGCAAAGTATTTACAATTGTTCAAAATAAGAAAATCTGCAAGTTGATTATATATTACAAATTATAGATAGATTTAAATAGAGTCATAAGTACAGAATTTATCCTATAAAAATTTACTAGTGGTTGGATTTTAGAAATAATATTTTAGTACTTTATTTAAACAAGGCTTGACAGAAGTTATAAAAAAAAAAACTAACATTAGAAGAAAAACTAAGATTTTGATTTTAAGAATTTGCAGGAAGTATCATTAATTAACAAGACTAAGAAGCATAAGTCTTTTAAAAATAATATAAAAATTGGAATAGTTTATAATTTTAATTAAAATTCAGTCTTATTAAGAAAATTAGGCTTTATTTGAAAAGATCTTTTTAGATTTTGGAGTAAATTTGCTAAAATGAAATAGGTAACTTCATGGTTAATATTTTTTATTAATTCTTTATTTTTACATTTTTAATTTTTTTGTTTTTCTTTTTTTCTTTCTTATTTGTTTTATTTTTATATCTTGTAATATAATGGGTTTTATGAAATATTTACAAAAGAACATAGGTAATACTCTCTAAGACCGGAGATACTTCAAATAATAATCCCACTTTTTAAGTCTGAATTTCCATCTAACAGTATATATATGATGTTTTCTTGCAAAGATAATAAGTAGTTTAGTACTTAATTATATTAGGAATTTGTTATAGTAAATATGTATTCAGTTTTTCTATATTTTTTTCTTAATAAAGTATTAAATGTTGTTAAGTAGTGTTATATATGAAACATTATCTGGTAATTTTTTTGTGAATACAAACATTCAAATAATTCATATTTGCATTCAAGTTCACAGATTTTACAGATACAGGCAAGCTGTTAACTAACTTTAAAAATCTTTTGGCTGGAATTAACAAGAAAAACAGCTGGCATTAATGCAGACAAAATGTCCTGGATATGAAATTATAATGGACAGGATTGTCCAATGCCCATATCCATATCCTATGACAACACTAGTTGCAGGCATTATAAAAAAAAAATTTAAATTTATTATATAAAAATCATATAGTTTTAAAAATGCTAAAATTTAACCAATATTTTTTTTAAAAGAAAATTAACCAATAATTTTTAAAGTTTAAGTTATGACTTTTTAAATAATTAAAATATTTAGTAAAAATTTTTTTATTTGAAAACTAATCCATTATAAATTTTAAATTTTAAATAAAAAGAATATTTCATTGTAAATTTTAAAGTTATTTTATATATTTATTTGCTTTTAGAATTTCAAATATAGAAACTACAATTGATTAGCTTTCAAAAAAAAAAAAATTTATTACAATCTATTGAAAACTGACAGACTTTTATATATCTGAAAAATGCCAATTTATTGAAAATTACTAAGATAATTGCTATTGCCAAAGTCAAAAATCACGTGAGGTTAAATTTTTTTGTGGTAAATTTCGCAGTAACACAGGAATATATCGTGGCGCATAAGTATAAAAAACTAAACAGATAACTTAATGTTACTTTTTTTTTACATTCTTAAAGCGAACAAAGCGAATGAATTGCGGTCAAGCACCTAAACTTACACCTTGATTTTTTATTCCTGTTTCTTTTTTAAGCGGCTTATAAAAAGAGTGGAAAGGCTACAGTGCAATTTCCTCTACACTTTATTATATCACGTTTTCTCCTAACGGAATACATATATTTTAACAAATCAAGTAAGAGACCTTTATAAAAGTATATCTGTTTATACGTGTGAAATTATATCAATTTTACGTTCCTTACTCTCTCATTTTCCTGAATAATTCCTCGGTATCTTTACAATGTATTGAGTCTCTTGGTTAATAGGCCTAATCAATAAGGGCATAATAATTTCTGTTCATATGCTTGTGTACGACTCTTTTCACTCAACATCAATAGATACTGCTGTCTCTTTCTCTAACATAAAGTAAAAGACAATATTTGGATTATTTTTCGTCGTTAAGGTCATTATCTGTTTTACAACTTTATTTTCTTTAATAACATTCAATAAACGTTAGCGTTAATTGTCATCGAATACTTTTAACACTTGTTTCTTCTTTTTTCACTTTTCAATTATTTTACTAATTATATTTAACCTATTGACAAATAAAGATTTTCAATAAAGCTCAAAGAAAAATTATTTCAAAATCGAAATTCTAGTTTTAGATAGTTAATAATATTCCAATTAATAATATATATATATATTTCGAAAAAATCCAATGGGAAACTCTTCTTCGAAGAAACATTCGTTGAGTTTGTCGAAGAATAGTAATGATGTTTCAAATGAAGAAAAGAGAAAAGACAGAAAAGAAAATGATTCTGGTTCGGGTGCAGGTCCTGTAAATTTGATAGTCGATGAATTAGCTGTAGACACCAATCCTAATAATAATATATTAACCAATTCTGAAGACAGTTCACCTTCATCACCTATGGAATCAATTCTCCTACGACCAAATGGGAATAATGATTCCCATAATAATGCTACGGAGACAAATGATTCAAATGGACAGATGCCCACTCCTGGTCAAAATAACGCATTTACACTGGTGACAGGCAATGATTATGTGAAGTCTTTGGAGGTTGATGATATGATACAACGTCTCATTGTAGCTGGATATTCTAATAAGGTTTCAAAATCTGTTCCCCTAAAAAGCGCGGAAATACATGCTATTTGTCAAGCTGCACGTGATATATTCTTATCACAGCCGGCGCTCATTGAACTTTCTCCACCAGTCAAAATAGTCGGTGATGTTCATGGTCAATATTCGGACCTCATTCGGTTATTTGATATGTGTGGGTTTCCACCTGCAGCAAATTATCTATTTCTCGGCGATTATGTGGATCGTGGGAAGCAGAGCTTAGAAACTATACTGCTTTTACTCTGTTACAAGATTAAATACCCGGAAAATTTTTTTCTACTGAGGGGTAATCACGAATGTGCAAATGTGACAAGAGGTAAAATTTTTGATTAGAATTTAAATGCTAAGTTTTGTATTACAGTGTGTTAGATCATTTATCGTATCATTTTTTATTTAATTTCAAGTATATGGATTTTATGACGAATGTAAACGTCGATTAAGTCTCAAAATATGGAAAGCTTTTATAGGTGTGTTCAATTGTCTACCAATTGCTGCCATTGTGGCAAATAAAATTTTCTGTGTACATGGTGGTTTATCGCCTTCTCTCTCATCTATGGATGAGATTCGAAGTATTCAACGTCCCACTGACGTTCCAGATTATGGACTTCTAAATGATTTATTATGGTCAGACCCTTCGGAAACAGCTGTAGATTGGGAGGATAATGAGCGAGGCGTTAGCTATTGTTTCGGCAAAGCAATTATTAGTGAATTTTTGCAACGACACGACTTTGATTTAGTATGTCGCGCCCATATGGTTGTTGAGGATGGTTATGAGTTTTTTGACGATAGGAAACTGGTAACTGTGTTCTCTGCTCCAAATTATTGTGGAGAATTTGATAACTTTGGGGCAGTGATGAGTGTGAATGAGGAACTTTTGTGCAGTTTTGAACTACTTAAGCCACTTGATGCTTCAGTAAAAATACAACAACAAATTAAACAAAGGCGACGGCCAAGGTATGTGAATTTTGATACTGCGAAAACTTAGCATTGTGTCTAACACAGTTTATTCTGCTTTTTTTTAGTGGATTACTTGGACCCTATAGTCCACCCACTGTTGGTATGACGCAAACAGTATAAGGATTGTATTTTATTTGTATATTATTTACAGCATTTTATCCCATTTACATTCATTTTAATTTTAATAATTACCTACTTTCTATTTTCTGTTCGTTCATAAGAAAGAACATTATAATTTCTTGTTTTATACAGTATTTGTTTTATTTCTTTTATTATACGTTGTTTATTTATTTATATTATTTGTATTTTTATGGTAGTATATTTATATAATACTATCTAGTTTTTTTTAAATATATTTATTAAATATAAATTTTGTTTTTCTGACTTATTAATATTATTAATATTAAAGTTTCTGAGGGGAACTCTATATTTATGTATATAGAATTATTAATGAAAAAAAATTAAATATTTGAAAAGTTGGATATTTATGGATGATTTTAACGCTCACCAGTGGTGAAATTCACCCAAGGTAAAGTTCACCTATATTACATAATTTATTAAAATTTAAATTGTTTTGTTTTGAAAAAAATAATAAATTTATTAATAAAAATATTTATATAAAATATATAGTTTAAATATAATAATATATTATACAATAATTCATAAGTTAGTATTATTATAAAAAATGAATAAATCCTACAATATTAAGTAGATTTTATATTGCTAAACAACTTTCAATTAATAAAGGAAGTAAATTTCATTTGACTAAAGTGGTGAAATTATGCTCTAAAGTTAGTAAATGGAAAAAAGAAAAATTCGAAAGTTAGTACCGTTATGAAAAATGTAGATTTTTCCATATGTATTATACCTACACCCATGAAAATTAATATACACGTAGTTTCGACCTTGCTGAACAATTTTCAATTAAGTTAGAAAGTCGATTTCATTTGACTAAAGTGGTGAAATTACGCGCTGAAGTTAATAAACAGAAAAAAAAAAATTCGAAAGTTAGTACCGTTATGAAAAATGTAGATTTCTCCATATGTATTATATCTACACCCATGAAAATTAATATACAAGTAGTTTCGACCTTGCTGAACAATTTTCAATTAATTTAGAAAGTCGATTTCATTTGACTAAAGTGGTGAAATTACGCGCTGAAGTTAATAAACAGAAAAAAAAATTTGAAAGTTAGTACTGTTATGAAAAATGTAGATTTCTCCATATGTATTATACCTACACCCATGAAAATTAATATACAAGTAGTTTTGACCTTGCTGAACAATTTTCAATTAATTTAGAAAGTCGATTTCATTTGACTAAAGTGGTGAAATTACGCTCTAAGTTAGTAAACGGAAAAAAGAAAAATTCGAAAGTTATTACCATTATGAAAAATGTTGGTTTCTCCATATATATTATACCTACACCCATGAAAATTAATATACACGTAGTTTCGACCTTGCTGAACAATTTTCAATTAATTTAGAAAGTCAATTTCATTTGACTAAAGTAGTAAAATTACGCTCTGAAGTTAATAAATGAAAAAACAATTTTGAAAGTTAGTACCATTATGAAAAATATGGGTTTTTTTATATATATTATACCTACACTTATAAAAAATAATATACAAGTAGTTTTGGCTCTGTTGAACAACTTTTAATTAATAAAAGAAATTGATTTCATTTGACTAAAGTAGTGAAATTACACTCTAAAGTTATTAAATAAAAAATATAAAACTTTAGGAGTTAAACAGTTAGTAGTGTTATAAAAACACAAATTTCTCTATAAATTTCATTTCTAATTTATGAAATTGAGTTGTATGGGTTTAATAGTATGTTTGGAAAAAAAGTTACAGTTTAAAAAAATTCATAAAAAAATTTTTATTTACGTGTATGAAATTGTAAAACGTAATACAAACAAAATTAATATAAAACTTATAAAACTAAAATTATCATATTACTGGTGAATTTCACCAGAGGTAAATTCACCACTGGTGAATTAATTTTAAATTAACCACTGGTGAATATAAAATTAATCCTTTAAATAAACCTTTTTATTTCTATACTTTCTGGTTTTACATAAAATAAATAAATAAAATCTTGTAATTTTATTTATAAATAAAAATTATATATATCATAAAATTATGCTCAGAATGATTCATATAGATTCATATAACATAAATAATATAGTTAAAGTATTATAAAAATTAGTATAGGACAAATTTTATCATATAAAAAATTGATTCAAAATTCAACTTGACTCAATTCGTGAAAAACACTATCGTCAGAAATACCATCATTTTTCACTATATTTCAAATTTATTTTGCCCAAATTTCAGGTTTCAATTTGAAAGTTTTTCTTCAATTTTCTATAAATGCACCTTCTATAAAGTTCCAACTTAGGCTTTAATATTAAATGCACAGTTTTTATATATATATATTCTGTAAATACATCCTTTATAAAAAAATTTTATATAGTTTACTTATAAAATTTTTGTATTACCTTAATTTTAGACTAATATTATATATATTTATATGTGTTCTATAAATACACACCCTCTTTAAATGCACTCTTATACCTGGGATGCATTTATAGAGAGTTGACTGTATTTTTATATT